>NC_069503.1:321305087-321495087 GCF_027579735.1 Bombina bombina | reverse complement strand
CAAGAAACACTTCAAAAATACATTCAAAGTACAGTTACATTCATATTAAGCATACACAATCATACAGTGGTGCTTACCAGCCTCCGGGGACCTGTGAATAGGGCAGCGTGTCTTCGGCGAAGCACTGGTCTCCTTCCTCTTCAAGATCCTCCTCACTTCCTGGGAGCCTCAGCTTAGCAGACACCTACGTCATGGCGTCAAAGTAACAGACAGCAAACCAGGACTGCCGGGCATCACAAGGAGGTAAGTAAGTGAAAACAGAGGATGCAGGGGAATCCATAAAAAATACCTTTTATTAGTGACACAGTATAAAAACAGAAATGAGCTCGCAGTTCACGATGTCAAGTAGTGGTTTTCAGTGGAGACAAGAAAGAGCAGACATGTTTCGTGTGGGGCTTCCACACTTGCTCACTGCTTACTAATGTCACCACTGAAATCTCTATTTAAAGATTCAAACATCAATTACATAAAACATTAATTACATACAGGTGATTAAAAACAAATAACTCAAAAGTTAACCACTACTTGTCCTTTAATTTGAATACTCTAATAGTATGTGCCCTGGTGTCTGGACTTTTTAACCCTCTCACAACCTAACGCCTAGATTTGGAGTTTGGCGGTAGATGGGGTGCGTTAGCTACGCGTGGTTTATGTCTAACGCACAGAGTTTTTTAACGCGGGTATTTAGAGTTGAAAAAAAACCTTCTAACGATACTCCTAACGCGTGTATTTCACACGCGAAATCCTGCCCGCGTTAGACAGTCTCCCATAGAGATCAATGGAAAAGCAAACAAACACGCTTTTTTCACCTAACACTCGAAATACACACAGCTCGGTCATATGACGCATACCACATAATGCACAACAATAACACGCCGCAAATGTCACAACAACAATCACTAAATAAAGCACATAAGCATTACACATTCAGAAGCGGTGGGAAATTTAATAAAATAAAATACAGGGAATACGCATATTATTTAAGATGCGGAAATACGGAAAATAACAACAAGGAAAAAAAAAAAATAATTCATACACTAGCAAAATACTTGCATTCAAAATTACTATATATTAGGACAAACATACATATACAACACTTCACTAATACCACACTATCGCAAATTAACATTTAAACATAATACTATTGGAGAATGTTATAGAAAACGAGCACTATGACATCATCGCATTCTACACATTCCACAAATACTAACTCGAAATGAGCATGCGCAAATTCACACACCTAATACACATTGCACAAATAATAATTACTAATAAAGCACACCTGAACACAATTTACAACGCAAACCGGTACATCATTAAACATTTACACAGGGTATATAAGCACCACACAAGCATGGCTTATTTGACTGTGTTGCTGGTTGGTTTTTGGAGATTGTGGCTTAGAGATTTTGTGCATTATTGTGAGTCAGTTAGTGTTATTGTGAGTGAGTTAGTGGTAGTGTGAGTTATTGAGAGTTAGTGGTAGTGTGAGTTAGAGAGTTAGTGGTAGTGTGAGTTAGAGAGTTAGTGGTAGTGTGAGTTAGAGAGTTAGTGGTAGTGTGTGTTAGAGAGTTAGTGGTAGTGTGAGTTAGAGAGTTAGTGGTAGTGTGAGAGAGTCAGTTAGTGGTAGTGTGAGTTAGTGAGCGACAGTTGGTTTGGGTGAGTGTGCAAGTGCTTTTTCTGTACACTTAACACATTTACACGCAAACACATTCAATACATACATACACTTATCAATAAAACTACATACACTCCATACCCCATACCCTCTCATGCTACACTCCATACCCCATTCCCTGTAGTCCCATTCCCTTTCATCCCATTTACTCTTATCCCATGCCCCATCCCCATCCCATCCCCTAGTTACATTTAGTTTACATATCCTCCTTTTAGTCTTCTTCTTCATTTTGTTTATTTAAATACTCCTTACCCTCTTTTATTTATATCCCTTTCACACTTTCAGCACTTTTTTCGTCTTTTTAGTTCTTTATTTTGACCCCCTTTCATTTGATCACACTCACTTTTTGTTTGCTTATTTGGGGTTTAGTTTAGGGAAGAGATGGAGGGCAGGCAGGGGAGAGGTAGAGGGGGGAGGAGAGGGAGGGGGAGAGGAACAGGGCAGGAAGGGGGCAGGAAGGGGGGCAGGAAGCGGGGGTGGAAGCGGTGGGTGGACCCAGCCACTTGGTTCAAGATGAACAAGTGGCTGGGCCCAGTGGCGGACAGAGTAGGGCTTCCCAGTCCGGGAAACAGAGGGCATCGTCACAGGGGAAGGCCAAGGCGACTAGGGAGGCGAGGTTTTCTATGGAGGAGAAGGAGGCCCTCGTAGAAGCCTATATGGCCAGGTATAGGAGGCTGCAGCATCAGAAGACCACCCCGACTGAGAAGAGGAGGCTCTGGCAGGAGATAAGGAATGCAGGCAATGCAGTGGGTGGCCGGAACAGAGATATGGACTCTATTAAACATTGCTACCGGGACTGCAAGATGGATCTTAAGAAAAAGTTAAGCCGGGAGTCCCAACATGCCAGGAACCGGTGGCGGCCCTGCACTGGAAATCAATTACTGCCGATGGGAGGAAATGTTGCGTCCCAGCATCTCCGAGGTGGATATAGTCGGTATCAGAGGAATTGATACCGGGAACCTGCCATTCTCATCTGACGGTAAGCTCATTTAAGAATAAATTAACATACAAATGAATTTCAAGGGACACTATACGCAAACCTTTCCTTTCATGATTAAGGTAGAGAATACAATTTTAAACAACATTCCAATTTACTTATATGACCTAATTTGCTTCATTCTTTAGATAGACTTTAATGAAGAAATAGCCATGCACACGGTGAACCAATCACAGGAGGCAGCTGTATGCAGCTACCAATCAGCAGCTTCTAAGCATATCTAGATATGCTTTTCAGCAAAGAATATCCAGAAAATGAAGCAAATTAGATAAGAAAAGTAAATTAGAAAGTTGATTATAATTGTATGCTTCTAAATCATGAAAGATAAAACATTGGGTTTCATGTCCCTTTAAGGATCAGATTAATGCTATTACTTTGTTTACACTCATTCACAATTACTTTGCGGTTACATTAGTATCTAGGCTATAGGTTAGGTGTGCATTTAAACAGACTGAAAACAAACGCTAAAACATTCAGATTGACCAGAGATATCACAAACACGGTTTAGAAAATGCAGAAATCGTATTGATTGTTAGATTTCAAAGTGGATTAATGAGGCTGCATTTGTAATTGTATCGTAAGCTAAGTAATTTAAAGCTTTATTTGAAATATGCTAATATATACATTTATTTCTTTTTCAAATATACAGAGTCTGGGGAGGAGGCAGCACAGCAACTACAGGCTCCTCCTTTTCCCCGGGATGAGAGTGGGGGGGATGAATCTCCACCTTGGAGGGAAGAGGCCCCCCTTGACAAAGAGCCCCCCTTGACGAAGAGGCCCCGGAAGCAGAGGAAGAGGCCGCGGAAGCAGAGGCCCCTCAAGGACCAGCAGGCCACCGTGCACCAGCAGGCCGCCGTGCACCAGCAGGCCACCGTGCACGGGCACCCCGCCGTGCACAACAAGAGGAAATAGCGGAGGTGCGGGTTCTACTAGACTACATTGACCAGATGCGTAACTCCCGGATCCAAAATATAGAAGGCAGAAATAGAATTATTGAAGGTCAAAACAAAATCATTGAAGGCCAAACCCAAATCATACACCTCCTTACTCAAATCGAAGAAGGCCAAAACAGAACCTTTTGACTCCAACAAGAGATGTTTAATTTCTTCCGGGAGGCGCATGCTGGTCTGCCTCCTGCTGGTCTGCCTCCTGCTGGTCTGCCTCCTGCTGGTCTGCCTCCTGCTCCTTGGCCACCATCTGCTGGGCCTCCTGCTCCTAGGCCGACCATCTGCTGGGCCTCCTGCTCCTGGGCCGCCATCTGCTTGGCCTCCTGCTCCTGGGCCACCATCTGCTGGGACTCCTGCTCCTGGGCCGCCATCTGCTGGGCCTCCTGCTCCTGGGCCGCCATCTGCTGGGCCTCCTGCTCCTGGGCCGCCATCTGCTGGGCCTCCTGCTCCTGGGCCGCCATCTGCTGGGCCTCCTGCTCCTGGGCTGCCATCTGCTGGGCCTCCTGCTGCTGGGCCTCCTGCCAGTCCATCTGCTCCTGCCGGTCCATCTGCTCCTGCCGGGCCATCTGCTCCTGCCGGGCCATCTTCTCCTGCAGGGCCATCTCCTCCTGCCGGGCCATCTCCTCCTCCTCACCTTGGTCGTCCCAGTACTCTTCCTTCCGCTCTTCCCACAACATCTCCAATGAGAACTCGTCGGTGTCGGCAGTTGCCCCTCCCAGAGCCTCAGCCCCGTGGGAAGAGGGGAAGGAAGTAAGTATTTGTTTTCATGTTTAATTACTTTTTATTTAATGTGTAATGGATCACACTCTTTATATAATCTACTTCTATGGGACCGGGTCCATGGAGGCAGATTGTTTGCAGAGTGTGGGTTATAAATGTGTGAAAACCACATCATCACATACCTATCCTTGTTCATGATATTGATTGGTTTCTGTGATGTGATGTCAAAACTGTTTCTCGAATTGCAAACAAAATTACCATTACAATTATCCATGATGGCATATTACTGTTTGAATTCCAATAACACAGCTTAAAGGGACAGTCAGAACATTATTGATTACAAAGAAAACACTGTATTACGCATTATCAAGTTTGAAACAACAAAACATTGAGAAATACGTGTGACTTATGTGCTTACCCTTGTATCTATGCCTATGAAAAATGACCAATTATTTGTTGTTCTGACCTAACAACATTTTAGACACTCAATGATCAATACATGGTAAATATGCTGTATGAGCTCAAGGTTTTATATATACAAATGCTATCAAAATGCCCTCTAGTGGTCAAATTGCATTCTGATTACATGCACTCTTCAAGCTCTAAGAAATGAGCACACGAACCTCATAGGTTTAGCTAGCAAATAAAAATAAACACAGAAAAATTATTAATTGGTGAGAAACCTTTGATATCATTGATATAACAAAATTGTCTTTTTTAATAATGCAAAACATTATTTGTTTTCTAGACTGTCCCTTTAACAAAATTATATATGCTAACATATAATATTTGGTGATTGTTGGTATATCTACATGTACTTGTTCAAACAAGAAATATTGAAAAAAGATTTATATTGACGTGTTAAATAAAGTCTATTTTCTTAAAGAGACATTATTGTGTTTATTTTTTTTTGCAAAGACATTTGTTTTAACAATGAATATGGTTTAAAGTCCTTTTAGGAGTGAAAAAAAAATATGCTAACAATAATATATTTGGAGATTAACCAATGTGGAACTCATACATGATACAAAAATCAACATTTGCATTAAAGGGACAGTATACAATCTTTTTAACAGAACTGCATGTAATAGACACTACTAGAAACAACAAGATTAACATATACTGATATCAAAATCAATATTAAAAAGCTTTAAACACTTTCAAAGAAAATCGGGTTATCTCTATTGAAAAGATAGATGGAAACCCCATTACAACCGTAAAACAAGACAATACCCCATCATTAACATATGAAAAGACCCTTTACACAAACATGAGAAAGCTGGAGATGGTACTCACATGAAACTTTGAGGCGTGGCGAGGAGTCTGAAAATTACTTCAATTTTATTTGAACAGAAGCAAAAGTAGAAGTGTATTTGGTAAACAATGGACTATATAACTAGAGACAAAATAAAATATTTTGGTTTTTAATGTGAGTGTCTAATGAACCTTTAATAAAATATACGACGAAATTACATTTAGAAGAAGTCGGCATCATATATTTAGCATATGATAAAGATAAATGCATATTGATTACTTTATTATAATACAATAGCGCATATTTATGAATTAGATATCTTTAACATTAAACACACCAGTCATTTTTCATAAAAAGGAACATATTGTTGACAAACATATTAAACAAGATGGACTATAGAGATTTGCACTTGCCTCGAAATATCTTATGCATGAAAACATTTTGCTTTCATTTGTTTATTCAACCAGACATCCAGGAAAAGAGAATGTGGTGGTCTTTATCAGCTATGGGTCAACAATGTAACATGATGCATACAATCCATATTCGCCATGGTTTTAAACTTGTCTTCTCATTCACAAACGTGTGTAACGTGCACAAACAAATATTGCGGGACTACGTAATACAATCAGACGTTTTTTTACACCTTTGCATGTGACGTCTTAATTAACATGGCGCTTCCTTGATCACGTAAGAACGCAATCCAATAAAAGGCACATTCTTGATCACGTAAGAACGCAATCCAATAAAAGGCGCATCCTTGATCGCGTAAAAACGCCATCCAATAAAAGGCGCATCCTTGATCGCGTAAAAACGTCAATCAATACAAGGAATCATTGGACAGCCTGGCAGGTGATGTCTTAAGCAACATGGCGCATCCGAGATCTCTGAAAAAATGCAGCCAATACAAGGACTCAGTTGACAGCTTGGCATATCAATAAGAAACGTATTTATATTTTAGTAACTAGTATGTGTCTATATTGCTATCTAGGAATGTCACGATAGATAACGAAATACTGTGATCTATAAAATCGAATACATTATCGAAAATAAGGAGATATTTCATTAGAAGCAGAGAATTTATAACTAAACTATTTAGCAAGCAGCATGTTTTAATTACAAATTAAATCAATATTGGTTACACGATTATGTACGACATTGCAATTTGAAATATATTGTTACAATAAATGTAAATATTTGGATTTTTGTGTTTCCTGTCCCTTTAAAAGAAAATTAATGCTAGGAGATGCATTAGTAAAAAAGGGATGTGTTAGATATTATATGTTAAAGGGACAGTCAACCCCAGAAATTGAATTTTAAAAAATATAGCTAATCCCTTTATTACACATTACTCATTTTTGAACAACAAACACAGTTATATATTAATATACATTTTACTTCTGTTATTATCTTGTATCTAAGCTTCTGATGACTGCACCATTATTTAGGTTCTTTTGACAGACATGCAGTTTAGCCAATCAATGCTCACTCCTAGGTCACTTTACGTGCATGATCTCAATGTTATCAATATGAAACATGTGAACTAATGCCTTATAGTAGTCAATATTTTTACAACATTAGAGGCAGTCTTCAAGGTCGAAGAACTTAGCATATGAACCTCCTCTGTTTACCTTTCAAATAACTATAACAAGAGAACAAAGCTAAATGTTGAATAAAAGCTAATTAGGAAGTTGGTTAAACTCGCATGCCCTATTTAAATCATGAATCATCTTTTCGGACTAGACTGTCCCTTTAACTAGAGCTATGGTGTATATCTTTAACATTTAAAAGATACACATGAGAAATACATATGCCATTGATGTTTTAAGATATGTTTAGATTGTTTTGGAATAACAATAATGACACATGTATTGATCAAACGTGTCATTTATTCAAGTTGAAATATGGTCAGCCTACCTATAGCCATATATGGGAGGAGAAGTATTTTTTACAAATATTTAGAAAAACATATTCTTCATCTAAAATATGCGCATTACACACAGATATTGATTTGGTTACACTACTACAATAAGATAGAATTGAAAATGAAATACATGTGCTGTCAACATTACAATAAGATTGTTTATTAATAAGATTATATGTCCTTGTTCATGTAAAAAGGACAAAAACGCTTTAGAAATGGAAATCCATTCATTAACAATTGTGCTCAGCATCACTTAAAGGGACATGATTTTGTTTTTTAAAAAGAGGATACACAGAGACAATAATATTTCAATAAAATGAACACTTTACAGGGATTATATAATTGTATCAATCCTCGGATCATTTGTTAAAGGTGCATCAATTCACGCAGAGTTTATAAATACACACATGGATGTGAAATTTGCAATATACATATATATACACAAATAACAATCTATATATACATATATAAAATAATTTCTATGCTAATCATAATCATGCAATGATAAAGCTTTACGAAAAATATATAAAGACAAATAATAAAATTAAATTGGAGATGTTAATCTTAAAGTCATTTACAATTGTATTACATATATGATTCAGGAAACACCATTATTTTTGCTAAGGTCCCTTTAAGGATTAACCAGATAAACTAGAGATTTCAATCAATGACATGAATAAAGAGGACAAAGAATCGTGGAATGACATGTCTTTTATTATTATGTCAGAAAACATCAACAACGTTTATAAATAATCTTTTAAAGATTAGGAAAATTGGAGCCATATGACAAGGTAACAGAGTGCATCACAGTCCATGAAGAGAGTTGCCAAGGGCCAGCATAGCCCCATTGGAGCCATATGACAAGTTAACAGAGTGCATCCCAGTCCATGAAGAGAGTTGCCAAGGGCCAGCATAGCCCCATTGGAGCCATATGACAAGGTAAAAGAGTGCATCACAGTCCATGAAGAGAGTAGCCAAGGGCCAGCATAGCCCCATTGGAGCCATATGACAAGGTAACAGAGTGCATCACAGTCCAAGAAGAGAGTAGCATGACATTAAAAAGAATTATTAATTTACTCATATTCTTTAAATGTTAGAATTCTCTAGCTATATTTTAAATGCAAGAATGTAAGTTTATAGGGCAGGCCATTTTTGGTTATCAACTTTGGTTGTCCCTGCTGATTGATGGATACATTCATCCAACAATAAAGAAATGATGTCCAGATTTTGTTTTAATAAAAAATAATTAGAGGCATTTCTTTGTTTCAATAAAAATAGCAAGAGAATGAAGAATAATTGATAAGAGTAGTAAATTATAAATTTGATTAACATTGTATGCTCTATTTGAATCACAATAGAAACAATTTGCTGTCAGTGTATCTTTAAGTATCTTATAATGTTGATTTTGAATGATAGCTGTGCCTGGGAAGGACAATCCGACACCCAGGACAATGAAGGTTGAGACAGGGGGGAGGGATGGGATTGGGTTGGGGAGGGATGGGATTGGGTTGGGGAGGGATGGGCTGCTGCTCTGGGGTAGCCCGTACAGCTGGGGAGTGGTGAGTTGGGGGCTGGGCAGCTGGGGTAGCTGTACGGGCCAAAAGACGGGGAGAGCGGCGAAGGGGGATGAAGGGGCGCTTTTTGGGAGGGACAGGATAGGAAAAATGGGAAGGGCCGGGAGGGTCTGTGGTCTGTGGAGGGGCAGGCGGCTGGGCAGGGGACTGGGCAGGGGCCTGGGCAGGGGTCTGGGCAGGGGACTGGGCAGGGGCCTGGCCAGGGGACTGGGCAGGGGACTGGGCAGGGGATTGGGCAGGGGCGGAAAACTGATGACCAGAAGATGAGGATCCATCTGAAATAAATAATAAAAAATATATTAACATCATGAAATCAAATCAACGCATTTCAACTTGATTATGTTTGCAATATACTTAGAAGTGTGTTTGAATTTCTAAACAATGATGACATGAGGATACGGTATGCATATAGGCACTCAGATGAATAGCAATGACTGTCTGTATAATTATAAAATTATTATTGTGGTTTGGCCTGGAATATGCATGTGACATCATGATGGCATTAATTAGAAATCCAAAAATTTAAAAAAATCCAAGCATATTTTCATGCTGCCTGATATATAAAGGGGGCAGTAGTGTATTTGAACAGACAAATAATATTCCTTTTTAAAGTGCAAAAGCTGTAGACTTTGAATGTCTTCAATAAAATGATTTCCAAAAAGAAACATGTTGGATACATGTTAGATATATTTCACATACCATCAGACTTCAAGGGAGCCTCTTCCTCCTCCGTCCCACATGTTAAATCAATCTCTGTAAAACATAACATGTTGTGTACACATTAAGATCAGATATTCTAACATATGTTACTGTTGCTCAAAGACACACATCAATGTTGCATTAAAGATATACACACCCAAAGTTATGATTTACATCATTTTGATGGAGCATACAAATGACATTAGATTTGTTATTCTCAATGATTCAGATTTTCGATTTATTGTTTGTATTAATGTAAAAATCATAAAAGCATAGTACATTGAACATTTAAGATTTCTCATGTGTGTATCACTTGATGATTGTTGTCAAAATTGAACATGGAAACAAACATATGCTATACATCTTCGGAATAACAAAGGTGTAGACTAAGAAAATTTTAATTCTTAATCTTTCAATATTAAAATAAAATTAATATATAATCAGAGGAGTAAATTATATGTTTGTTTCAAATGTTATGCTTCATCAGAATCATGCTCATAATATTGATTACCAATACACCTTCAATGACATATAAATGAGTCAATGGACTTACCAGAAGACTGCAAAGGCAGCTCTGTGTCGGTGCTGGATCCCTCTGGGCTCCCCACAACAACTCTCTCTATGAATGATATAGATATATATTAGTGAACACATTTGGGATAGCACTAAATCACATCTGTATCGATTTATAAGAATAATCAACTTGAAAATGTGAAGAATAGAGCAGTCATTAGAATAAAAAATGCTTGATTGAATCAAGGGGATTCTGTAAAAAATGATGTATTTAACATATGTTTAATTTCTGACTATATTAGACATCAAACTCATTTCATACGATGCTATTGCATATCTAAATATACCCATTGATCAATGTTCTTAAAAGAATACACACAAACCACATTTTGAATAACAGCTGTTGACAATTATAAACAAAGACATGTGGCACATCGAGCCATTTGTGCAATGTACAGTAATCTTGTTTAGGACACAACACATATTGATCACAATACCAAACCAAATTGATTTGTACAAATATGTAATCATGGTGTTGTTAGAGTATGCTTATATCTAGAAAGTAACTCAAACAGTGAATATGTGAATTATATATCAATATTGTTTAATCCAAAGAATGTAAGGATTAATGAATCTATTGTTTATCAAAGGGACACTGACATGATTTATTTCAATCAGTGATTTCACTGTTCAAACTGTTCCAAATTTTTTAACATTGACTCCAATTATAATTTTAATTTTTCTACATTTTAATCTTAAAGGCAGATAAGCAATATTGGATTCAATAAATATTGTTTGTTGAAGGTATCCACCAATCATCAATAAAAACCCAGGTTGGTCAACTAAAATGGAGCTGCAGATAAACGTACATTCTTGATTTTAAAATACATTTAGCAATAGAATATTTAAAATATTATTATAGTATTATATTTAAATGTTGATTAATATTGCATGCTCTATCTGAATGACAACAGTAATAATTTTAGCTCAGTGTCCCTTTAATATAAAAATATATTGATTTGACAATGTTGCTGTTAATGAATTCTCTACTCCATATGTTGATGTAATGAATGGCATGGAGCATGCAATTACAATCTAATATGTTAATTAAGGATATCCTAAAAATTATTTAATTATCCTCTCTTAAAGGGACATGAATCTCAAAATGTGTAATTGTATACTTTTTGAAACTATGTACTACTGTTATCTGAACACATGATTTTAACTTTTGACAAAATGCCAATTTATGCATAAAAAAACAGCCGGATAATACCAGTTATGCATTGTTTAACCTAAACCAAAATCAATATGTTTTTAGAAGAACTAAAACAATAGACTGAACCAATTTAGCTCATAAAATGTTTATACAAAACAATAAAATCACGTTTCCAAATCATTCAATGTAAAATTTAGTTGGCATGTCCCTTAAATTACGTGATCAATTTCAAAAATTTAATCTATATTTTTAAAATCAAAACATATGCAAAAGTGTGTGAATTTTGTCAAAATGTATCCAAATAAGATTAAGCAATACACAGGGGAAGAATATAAATTGGACATTCAAAGAATCTTACATTAAAATGAAGATATCAAGAATAGATGGGATATCTTAAATTCGATAAAAATTCAGATTAGTATTACAATGTAATCGTATGTTTGTTTGTTTTTTATTCTTATTTGTAAATATTTTACAAATCCATTTTGCGGATACATATAAATATTGAACAATGTGGATTTTCTATGTAATGTTCTGTCCATGTTTCTAAGACAAATGTCAATTAAAATGAGACATACCATACTGTGACAAGCCCTGGCTTGAGGTTCCAGCACCAACATCACGATCTGTAATATATTAAATGAGGATTGGATATCATTAATACAAATCATGCCATGTTTAAAATCTTAACATTATTACCAAATCAATTAAAAACTATTAATCTTTTGGTAGTCCCATGAGTTAATTGTTTCGTCAATTAAATTCATCATAAATATATCCTGTACTCTTATTTTCAATCAGTTGTGTTGTTTACTGTAGCTTTAATTAATTTTTTGTGTTATTTCATTCTCATCAATTGATGGACATATGTTATTATTTATTTTGATTCTGCTAGTCTTTTTTTATTATGTATAATATTGAAAATAAGAATACTGTATTCTTCACATATATAATAATTCACATTTCATTTTGACCAACATGTGTAAAGCGATGCCACTTACAGCAAACCCATGTTAACGTGTATGCGCAATTCTAATTTTCGGGATCATTGCGCAATGATTCCAAGCGGAATTACGCATCCGTCATTTGACCAACATGTGTAAAGCAATGCCACTTACAGCAAACCCATGTTAACGTGTATGCGCAATTCTAATTTTCGGGATCATTGCACAATGATTCCAAGCGGAATTACGCATCCGTCATTTGACCAACATGTGTAAAGCAATGCCACTTACAGCAAACCCATATTAACGTGTATGCGCAATTCTAATTTTCGGGATCATTGCGCAATGATTCCAAGCGGAATTACGCATCCGTCATTTGACCAACATGTGTAAAGCAATGCCACTTACAGCAAACCCATGTTAACGTGTATGCACAATTCCATTTTCGCTCTGTGACGCATATTCTGTATAGCGCAAGAAACATCATTCCTATTTCATGTGTCACTAATCTAAAATCAGATATCTAAACATCATATGTAGCGTATGTTGTGAGATCTATTTAGGTTTAGTATCTGACTATATACACATTTCTTAAAAATCTAATCAAATATTAATATATGATGGACATATGTTATTATTTATTTTGATTCTGCTAGTCTTTTTTTATTATGTATAATATTGAAAATAAGAATACTGTATTCTTCACATATATAATAATTCACATTTCATTTTGACGAACATGTGTAAAGCAATGCCACTTACAGCAAACCCATGTTAACGTGTATGCGCAATTCTAATTTTCGGGATCATTGCGCAATGATTCCAAGCGGAATTATGCATCCGTCATTTGACCAACATGTGTAAAGCAATGCCACTTACAGCAAACCCATGTTAACGTGTATGCGCAATTCTAATTTTCGGGATCATTGCGCAATGATTCCAAGCGGAATTACGCATCCGTCATTTGACCAACATGTGTAAAGCAATGCCACTTACAGCAAACCCATGTTAACGTGTTTGCGCAATTCCATTTTCGCTCTGTGACGCATATTCTGTATAGCGCAAGAAACATCATTCCTATTTCATGTGTCACTAATCTAAAATCAGATTTCTAAACATCATATGTAGCATATGTTGTGAGATCTATATAGGTTTAGTATCTGACTATATACACATTTCTTAAAAATCTAATCAAATATTAATTTGCTCTATTAAATGTATTTATAATGCACATTGATTGTGTACTATTGCGTGACATTAGACTCTAATGTTTAAAGATGCAAACCTGGTGTTTCAAGATACGTTTCCCACGCAACATTTCTGAATGTTCAAATTCAGGTTATAATGTCAGTAACTTGGATAATCTGTTTATAGATGTTAAACTACAGGTTTGTTTGTTATTAGTAAATAAACCTCGAGCTTGTATTTGTCTGAACTGCTCATATGTTATTGTGCAATGGCGTCTTTATTTTTAAATAGACATTACAACCAAACAATTGTATCAAATTATCTGTAGAGATCAAAAATGTTTAGACTTTAAAATGTAACTAAATTTATCTTTGTATTTAGATATCCTCAACAGAAGAAATTTAAATGCACATGGTTGAGCCAATCACATAAGGCATCTCTGTGCATCCACCAATCTTCATCTACTGAGCCTATCTCGATATGTTTTTCAAGCAAAGTATGTCAAGATAAGAAGAGAAGTAAATACACTCTTTAAATCTCTTAAAGGGACACTGTCCAAAAAAATTTAGCCTTCGTGATTCAGATTGAGCATGAAATGTTAAGCAACTTTATAATTTAATCCGATTCTCAAATGTTAATAATTATCTTGTTATCTTTCTTTGCAAATCAAAAATGATATTTTATATTACGGACAATTTTTTGCGAAAAACCTGGGTTGTCCTTGATGATTGTTGGATAAATTAATCCACCCAAAAAAAAAAGTTCTGTCCAGAGTACCGAAGCAAATAAATTATCAATTTAATGCCTTATTTTTAAAGTAATGATAGCAACATCACGAGGAACATTGATAATATGAGTCAATTTATAAAGTTGCTTAAAATTGAATACTCGTTCAGAATGTATAAATAATTTAATTTTTTACAGTCTCCCTTTAAGTATATTTTGAGTTCATGTCCCTTTAAGGAGACATTTCACAATAATGCTTGAAATATCATAAACCTAGGTACCTTCCTTTGGCAAAATTAGTATAACATATGAGTAAAGGATATTTAGATTAACTTCTGGATTGTTTTACACACTGAATGAAATATATATTGTAATGGATGTATTTCGCAGTCTTCAGCTTAGAGGGACATTAAGCTATATGTTATTTATGCATTTTGGAAAAGATTATAATATTTGAACAACTTAATATGTTTTGTTATTCGATCATTAGATTTTAATTATATATATTCTTGGATTAAATACATATCTACATAGGCTATTTTGATGCTGATTGTTGGTTGCACATAGATGCCTTATGTAATTGTCTAAGATATGTGCATTGATGTATCTTTTTCTAAGTATATTTAAAGACTGAATGTAATTCAACAGTACTTTATAAATATGTTAAAATTCTTTTATAATTGTTTAAAATTCAATACACAATATATTTTGTGAATGTCCCTTTAAGGACCAAAACATTCGGAATGTTGATTTAACATTGTCGAAAGAAACTAAAGGGGAATGAAAATTATATATAGATATGTGATGTCTAACCCAAGAGGTAAGATTTGAAAAATTACATAATATTAATAACTATAGTTAAATGACTCCACTAGAACATAAAATCAATTAATATGGCATCCAATAACTAACTTGTGCAAAATATGAAGTTAACTGACCTACCATTTTTAAATTTAAAAAATATAAATTTATTAAAATAATGTTTTTAGATACCTAAGGAAGATACAAGATCTTCTAAAAGAAATTTTACATTCAACAACACTGTCACTTCAATGTAAGTGAACCACTTCCCCTTCTTAAAAGTGAAAAAAATAAATTTATGTCAAATTCTGACTACATATCCGAAAATATTTAAAAAAATTAACATCTAAAAATTACACAATAAAAGCATCGATGGATTTCACTCCCCAATTAATTTAAAAAAGATAGTTGACTTTAATATTCTCTGAATCAGTGGATTTTCGAAAATTAATGCTATACATGATGCCTAATTTGATCTTATGCATGTGCTTGTGAAATAGACAACTACCAGTCATGGGAGTAAAATTGTTTTTTATTGACAGATTATATGGATATTTATTATAATCTGTTCAAAAGAGGGTATTTAATAATAAAATGTTGATTATTACCATTTAAAAAAAAAAAAAAATCTTTTAACCAAAAAAAAAAAAAAACCATTCCTGGAAGTCATCAGATGAAAATCTGAAAAAAATAAAAAATATTTTACAAAGTTAATACACACGTTGTAAAATATTCATAAAATACATTTACAATCATCTTGTGTCTATGCTCTAACTTTGTGCAACATTTTATCGATATATTATTGAATTACATTTTTGGATTAAAAACCAAAAAAAAACATACACCATTATATTGTGCAATAAAAATTACATTTAAATATCAGCATTTCTAATTATACATAATAATGTATATCACATTTAAATAATCAAAAATATATATGTATGCTGAACATAAATGTAATATTTAATGTCCATTCAAATACCTATATATCAACTATAATATGTATTCCTTTGTCTGATTGTGATACCTAAATATCTAATTATGAACAAAGTATGGCTAATGTATGTAAGCTACAAATATTCTACATTCTTCCTGTGATTCTTAACTATCATGCATTGGTAAACCAACCTGGATAATGCATGGTCTTTGAAAGTCAATTCTGGAGAAAACAGTTGATCTTTAATAGGTGTCTTATTCATCATTTCAAAAATAGAGGACTGTGAAATACCATCTAAAAATTTAAAAATAATCTAAGTGTCTGATTGTGATACATAAATATCTAATTATGAACAAAGTATGACTAATGTATGTAAGCTACTAATAGTCTACATTCTTCCTGTGATTCTTAACTATCATGCATTGGTAAACCAACCTGGATAATGCATGGTCTTTGAAAGTCAATTCTGGAGAAAACAGTTGATCTTCAATAGGTGTCTTATTCATCATTTCAAAAATAGAGGACTGTGAAATACCATCTAAAAATTTAAAAATAATCCAATAGGATGCCTCCACAGCCTTATTCTATCAAATAGTTGGCACTTACCATGTGAACATGTCTTTGTATGGTTTTCAAGGTCAGCAGATTTGAAAGATAATGCCAGACATGATCCCATTGGTATTCTTCAATTTCAATCGTGTTTTTTTCCACTGTCAGTCTGGGAATTCTTCACTGTCATTCTTCGAATTCTTCCCTTTCAGTCTTTACATGAAGTAATCTCCCTAATGGCATAAAAAGTTTTATAAAAATTATTACTACAAGTGTGTGAATCAGTTCTGTACCCCTCTCCCACCCCCCATTTCTGAATCAATTTCTGTCACTAGCTTAATAAGCGTGTGTAGCATCTTGTGTTATGTTCTATCAATCAAGTGTGAAGATGAGTCATATTGAGCAGAACGAACCTCTAATGTGTGACTTTGAACCATAGTCATGCTAGAGGATAGTTATGCTAGAGGATCCCTTTCTGAGTATTTACATTTTAAGTAATGTGTAAACTAAATACTTGTTTTGAAAATGTATGCCATATGATGTATTTGTGTACAATTCATGCCAGCAACAGTCCATACATTTATACTTACCAGCAGATGTTCTCTTTAAAAACCAGGTGGCAAAGACTCGCTACAGGACCCAATGACCAGAGCATCACCTATATTAATAAATTAAACACATTTTTAGCATTTGATGAGCAATCCTAACATGTTTGCACAATTCAATACTTGTCATGCCCCTAGAGTTCACATCTATTGACAATACTCCAATCTAACTTCTATTATTTACCGTCTAAAGTGGCGGTTGATGATGTCTGCTCTGACATTGAGCCCCTCGTCCCGGAATGGCCCCTCTAGAACTGGATCGTCCTCCTCATCTCTGAGTAGGTTTCGGGGCGCCTGGACGGCCTGCAGCATCCCAGCCCGCTGTGCAATATTATGCAGGACACTACAGGTTATAACGATCTTAGCCACCTTCTTTGGGTTGTACTGGAGGGCTCCTCCCAACCTGTCAAGGCACCTGAATCTCATTTTCAGGAGCCCGAACATTCTTTCAACCACAGCCCTGGTTCTCTTATGCGCCCTATTGTAGCGCTCCTGAGCCACATCAATAGGGCTACGTAAGGGAGTAATAAGCCAAGGCCGGCTCATGTAACCAGAATCACCTATAAATTATGAACAGAACATAATTCAAACTGAATCCTCAAAATTGTATTTTGATTCCAAAAAAGTTTGTGTACACGATAATCCACTAACAAATGTTTATTTTTTAAAAGAATAATCTAGTTCAATATTATTCTCTATCTTCCCATTTCAGCTAAGACATGCTACATATGCGTATTTCTCCTAAACCAGACCTTGTGTAAAATACCAACTAAATGGTTACATTGCATTCTCTATCTGAGCATTTAAGGTAAGACATGCTACATATCTGCATTGAACTAAAAGTAGACATTAGCGGAAAGAGACAATGACATGGTTACATTGCATTTTCTGCTATCTTCCCATTTCAGCTAAGACATGCTACATATGCGTATTTCTCCTAAACCAGACCTTGTGTAAAATACCAACTAAATGGTTACATTGCATTCTCTATCTGAGCATTTAAGGTAAGACATGCTACATATCTGCATTGAACTAAAAGTAGACATTAGCGGAAAGAGACAATGACATGGTTAAATTGCATTTTCTGCTATCTTCCCATTTCAGCTAAGACATGCTACATATGCGTATTTCTCCTAAACCAGACCTTGTGTAAAATACCAACTAAATGGTTACATTGCATTCTCTATCTGAGCATTTAAGGTAAGACATGCTACATATCTGCATTGAACTAAAAGTAGACATTAGCGGAAAGAGACAATGACATGGTTAAATTGCATTTGCTGCTATCTTCCCATTTCAGCTAAGACATGCTACATATGCGTATTTCTCCTAAACCAGACCTTGTGTAAAATACCAACTAAATGGTTACATTGCATTCTCTATCTGAGCATTTAAGGTAAGACATGCTACATATCAGCATTGAACTAAAAGTAGACATTTGCGGAAATATAAATAAATGGTTAAATTGCATCCTATAGCTGAACATTACGCTAACATTTTAAGACTACAGTGGCAATTGACTAACTAATTAACCATGTTGTGCACAAATACTCACCAACGAGATAACCAGGGGGCATTTGTCTTTCCTCAAACTGCCGCCACAGGGTGGACAGAGAGAGGATGCGGGCATCATGACAAGCCCCTCGAAAATTCGCACACACATGCATAATCCTCATCCGTGCGTCACAAACATACTGCACGTTGAGGCTATGAAAATGTTTGCGATTTCTGAAGGGCAAGTCATCAATTGGAGCACGCAGTGCAATGTGGGTACAATCAATGTCTCCCAAGACATTGGGCAATTCAGCAATAGCAAAGAATTCCCGCTTCAGGTGCCTCCAATCACCATCATTCTGTGGGAATCCTATGTAATGCTTACTGATACGTACCATGGCGTCCAGAAAGTTATCAAACACCACAGAGAATGTACCTTGAGCCAGGACGTATAGACAACTTAGCTCCCGGAGGCCAGGACGTTTAGACAACTTAGCATCTTACTCATGCAGGGAACAGCAGTCCTTATTCTTATACGTGGCTCCAAATGAGGTTTAAGAAGATCGTAAAGGCCAATGAGCTGTTCGCGATTGAGCCGATACTTATCATAAACCTCAAAGTCGCTCATGTTTTCCAAGGTGGGTCTCACCCTGTAGACACGAGGACCTCGAACCAGACGACCCCTTCATCTCAGTCTGAGCTGCCGAGACTGCCTGATTCTATCAACAGCTAGTGCGCCAATAGCAGCACCAGCAGCGTCTACATATCATCATCATCCATCTTTCCAAACAGCAGAGCAAGGAGTAACAGGGTATGCGAATTGATATGATGTGGATCACCATGGATGCTTTGGCCATGTTGTTTGGGGGATTTATAGTACAATTAGTCCAATGGTTATAGTACAATTAGTCCAATGGTAGTGAGTTTGTAATGATTGCTAATTGTATTCACTTGTTTGTATGTGAGCGGCGCGAATGCTTTCAAAGTGGGCATTTTTTAGGTGTTTGCTGAAATGTTGTTTTCCCCCAATGAATCTCAATGTGAAAGTGTACAATATCACACATACAGTGCATGTTTGTAATGTTTGATCATATGCGTAATCAATATTTCTTAAACGCGATCTTATAGTAAAAAGCACACGTCTAGGCTAACATGAATGAAAGTGCATAGTTGTGTATAATGTGCATCGAATGTGATCGATCAATGTTGCTGCAATATTGTTTGTAAACGATAAAGTAACATCTGCCATCTGTAGTATTGTATATATAAGTGATTGCCGAGATGTCAATATTGTACGCGTCCCATTAAAATCTGCATAATAACTCTGAACTTCCGGCTGTCATCTGTAGTATTGTGTATATAAGTGATTGCCGAGATGTCAATATTGTATGCGTCCCTTTAAAATCGCAATAATAATTCAGAACTTCCCGCCTGCCATCTGTAGTATTGTGTATATATAAGTGATTGCCGAGATGTAAATATTGTATGCATCCCATTAAAATGGCACTAATACTGAAGAATTTCCGGCTGTCATCTGTAGTATTATATATATAAGTGATTGCCGAGATGTCAATATTGTATGCGTCCCATTCAAATCGCACTAATACTGAATAACTTCCGGCTGTCATCTGTAGTATTGTATATATAAGTAATTGCCCAGATGTCAATATTGTATGCGTCCCATTAAAATGGCACTAATACTGAAGAACTTCCGGCTGTCATCTGTAGTATTGTATATATAAGTGATTGCCGAGCTGTCAATATTGTATGCATCCCATTAAAATCTGCATAATAATTCTGAACTTCCGGCTGTCATCTGTAGTATTATATATATAAGTGATTGCCGAGATGTCAATATTGTATGCGTCCCTTTAAAATGGCACTAATACTGAAGAACTTCTGGCTGTCATCTGTAGTATTGTATATATAAGTGATTGCCGAGCTGTCAATATTGTATGCGTCCCATTAAAATCTGCATAATAATTCTGAACTTCCGGCTGTCATCTGTAGTATTATATATATAACTGATTGCCTAGATGTCAATATTGTATGCGTCCCATTCAAATCGCACTAATACTGAAGAACTTCTGGCTGTCATCTGTAGTATTGTATATATAAGTGATTGCCGAGATGTCAATATTGTATGCGTCCCTTTAAAATGGCACTAATACTGAAGAACTTCCGGCTGTCATCTGTAGTATTGTATATATAAGTGATTGCCGAGATGTCAATATTGTATGCGTCCCTTTAAAATCGCAATAATAATTCAGAACTTCCCGTCTGCCATCTGTAGTATTGTGTATATATAAGTGACTGCCGAGATGTCAATATTGTATGCGTCCCATTCAAATCGCACTAATACTGAAGAACTTCTGGCTGTCATCTGTAGTATTGTATATATAAGTGATTGCCGAGATGTCAATATTGTATGCGTCCCTTTAAAATCGCAATAATAATTCAGAACTTCCCGTCTGCCATCTGTAGTATTGTGTATATATAAGTGACTGCCGATATGTCAATATTGTATGCGTCCCATTAAAATGGCACTAATACTGAATAACTTCCGGCTGTCATCTGTAGTATTGTATATATAAGTGATTGCCGAGCTGTCAATATTGTATGCGTCCCATTAAAATGGCACTAATACTGAAGAACTTCCGGCTGTCATCTGTAGTATTATATATATAAGTGATTGCCGAGCTGACAATATTTATTAATTGTCCCATTCAAATCGCCCTAATAATGCTGTTCCAAACTGTTGTTTACGTATATGTAGTATTGTAGTATTGAGTGGTAAATTTCTGAAAGGGGAGGTACAGTCGTGAATCTGTAATGTGTATGGTTGAATCTTCTAATGACGTCATCATATTATTAACCTGCCTATGTAGTTCTGAAATCCTCATTGTGTTGTTGTATTGTGCTACATTGTTATTGTGTGCTGAATAAAATATAAATGTGTGCTTTGTGGTTGCGTGATGGGTGATGCGTGTTATGTACATATACGTATATATTGTGATTGTGTCCCACATATGCTGACTTCTATATAGCGGTCTGGCATTGTTGTTCCTACCCATAAAGTGACTTCTGTAATCGGGTGTAATGATGTTCTTCTTGTATGTAATTCCTAATGGTTTATTGTGATGGAATCATGATTTTAAAAGTACAGTAAAATCCATATGTTCTGTTTTGTGATTCCCAGAGAGAATGTAATGTGTTTTTCCCCCATCATTTGAATGCACATGTATGAGTGAATGATAAAAGTAATGTTTGTGCATCCATGAAGGATCATGTGTTAAGCCTATGTAGATATGCTGTTGCTGCAAGCATATGAGTTGAATAAATGAAATGCAATAATAAAGGTAAATGAGAGGTGTTTCCCATTGTGTACTGTTTGTGAATCCTGAAATGTTTTAATTATTTTTGTGTCCGTTTAAATGTGATCTTTTTTTAAAAAATGTTTGTTACTAGTGATGTTGATTTGTAGTTGATGTAATGTAAAAGTATCAAACAATTTAATGCTGTTGTGAATATTCAATAAGTAAAATCCATAAGTCCACCATAGGGAAATAGGCATTTCTTGATCTATTTGTCATAGCTGGGTCTAACGCAGAAAAGCATGTTTTTTTTCCGATTTCTAGCGCTGATATTTGGAGTTTTTTTGTCTACGCTTTTTGCGTGCGTTAGGGAAATCTGTCTGTCGCGTGCACGAGCACGTCTTCCCCATAGAAGTCAATGGAGGCTCAAAATTTGTGTGTAAATAAAATCCAAGACTGGTTTTGAGCGTAAAGTGAGTGACGTCATGAGCTTGTGTGAAAAAGTAGCTAAATCGTGTTCATTTTGTAATAAATAACTTGTTTGGGTATGTAATGTGGTGTATATTGTTTGCATGCATCGATGAGTGTATGTTTGTGATAATATTATTAGTTATATGAAGCTATATGAGTGTGTTTTCCCGTGTGTCAATGTAAGTCAATGGCAAAATGGATTTGTGTTGGTTTTTTTTTCTAACACCCGAGATCTCGCAACTTTGATCCTTTCTATTTTGATGAAAAAATATTAAATCTGAAAAATATAGTGTAGTGTTTGTATGAGTGTAAGTGTACTTATTTGTTTTGTGATTCGTGGATGTTTATTTTGTCGGTAGATGTTAACTACTGGGTCTGAGCTGTCGGTAGAGATTTGTGTGTTGGAAGATTTTTTTTTTTAGTGTCGGTAACTAAACTCTAAATACGGGAGGGCGGTAAAAACAAGCGTTAGGAGCCTCTAACATTGGTTTTCACGGCTACCGCCAAACTCTAAATCTAGGCCTAAGTGAATAAATACTAAGCTATATATAAATTGGAAAAAAATATAAATTAACCTAAGAATGTAATAATTTATCTGTTTATTAGTAGTCCCACTCTTACTCTGCTCTTAACCCTATTGCATATTTATAAAAACATTTATAACTCCTGAAATATTTAGAAATTTTATTTAGAAATGTTATATAGTATCACTTATTAAATAGCGGATAACATGCACAAGGGAACAAGTCTATTAAGGGGACACGGCACAAAGTATGGAACTAAATAAACAGATTAACGTCATTTTCCATGTTGATCCCCTGGGGGTGTCTAGTATTCAGATAGAAAATCCATTTAGCTTTGTTGTAGTTTAAACGATACTCTCTGTCCCCTCCTCTTTTGTGTGCTGGAACATGATCTATAGCCTGAATTGAGAGGAGTGTATCACCTGAATGTACATTTTTGAAATGTCTAGCCACAGGGGTGAATATATCTGGGTCTTCAATATCCCTGATATGTTCAAGTGTAGAAAATGTTTAGTCTTTCCGACATATTGAATTTGGCACCTCCTACAGGTTAAAAGGTAAATTACAAGTGTAGATTTACAATTTAATTTAAATCTAATTTCAAAAGATTTCTTTGTAACAGTGGAAGAAAAATGTGTCCCCTCTTTAACATACGTACAAGCCTTACAACGATTGGCCCTACATTTATAAAAGTCCAATCTGTTGGGCAACCACGTTTTAATGTTTTTGCTTGGAAGATCAGAGGGAGCTAGAATATTGCCAATGGTTTTCCCTTTCTTGGCTACACATTTACACTCCCCCATAGCTAAACCTTCTAGACTAGGTTCTCCAGCCAGAATTGGTAGACATTGTTTAATAATGTTACAGACCTTATTAAATTCCAAACTATAGGGGGTACTAAAATGATTTTGTCCCCCACATTTGTTTGTGTCTCCCTTTTATTATTTTTATACTGCAATAGGTCTTCTCTTTTAATCTGATCTACCTCCTTTTTAGTATTACTTAAAAGTTTTTCTGGGTAGCCTCTGTTTTGTAACCTATTTTCCTGGATTTCACATTGTTCTTTATATGTCCTGTCATTTGAGTAAATTTGTCTAGTTCTAATATATTGCCCCTTAGGGATGGCTCTTTTTACATGACCTGGATGACATGATTTGTAATTAAAATGGTATTCCCTCCTGAAGGTTTTCTATAAACACTTGTACTGATGCAACCAGTACATGGATCCACTTCTAATTCTACATCCAAAAATGTTATATTTGTTTCATGTTTTTCTCCTGTGAATTTGATACCTACTGTGTTGGTGTTGAGATTATCCACAAACTCTTATGCAGACCCTGCATCTCCATCCCACACCACCAGGAGGTCATCAATATACCGGTCATAATAAACAATATTGGACTTAGAGGGGTTGCTATCTCCATAGACGTGGGCGGCCTCCCACCAACCCATAAAAAGGGTGGCATAGGATGGGGCAAATTTTGTGTTTACATTCATATTAACAATGGCTAATAAAAAAATTAAAAAAAGTTAGGAGGGCTCAAAGATATACAAGATCTTGGGTATTTGAAAAATAAAAGCCGACGCAGGGATTTTTCATTGACATACATATACATAGAGAAACATGGATTTATATGTATAGAGATATGTTTAACAATGGAGATAATGAAAAGATTTTACATTACAATCCTATGTACACTAAACAATATCTCAGAGGGATTTTCAAAGCGATATTCGCATACAGATCTTGAGATATCTTATACATATCTCACGATAAATAGATATATCAGTCCAAAAATCATCACATATATAAAGAAATTAAAGAAATATTTATTTAGAAATAAATAGAACATATTTCATTACAAAAACATGAAATAATCGCATTTTCATGTACAATTTTAGAGGTGAATATGTCATGGGCTTTGTGCAACATATTAGTTTTTTTTTCTTCCTATTTGTCTTCTCTATTGACTTCTTTTGGGAATAAGTGAATGCTCACGTAATTTGGCTGTTTTCATTACACGGCTTAATGCGCGCGCAAAATAGGTTATTTTGCAATTTGTAATAGCTGCTCAACCCCAAATGCGAAAAAGCCATAACCCACGCTGTGTTTTCCCAAATGATTTGCAGCGCGGCTTGTAATCTTGCCCTCATTTTTTGTTCCATTAACAAATCATTAAGTATTTGTTCTAAACATTGATCTGCATAGTTGAATGTAACAGATTGATTCAATACATTTTCTGCAGAACTTATCTGGTTTTCTTCTGTGGAATTATTGATACAATAAAATGTCTTAAGTGTCAATTTCCTGATTTGTCTGTTGACATCAACCAAGGTCTAAAACAAACTGAAATGATGTGTTGGAACAAAATTTAAACCATATTCTAACACTCTTTCCTCAACTGGACTAAGTGTATAATCAGTCAGATTGATAACTGTTAAGTGTTGTATTTGTTCTTCTGATTCACACTCCTGATTTGATATGTGGACCAAGGTGTGTTTCTTTCTCCACCCCCCTTCTGGTTCTTTTGGGGAATAGAGAGAAAGCCCATCATTTTAGAACATTTTACCTGGCTTGAACACTATGAGACTGGCGAGATGGAAATAAAAAATGTCTCAGCAGACACAGTGATCCTTTGATCATCAGGTCCAGAACGAGCTCCACTGACAAGGATACCAGCATCACAAAATCATCCTCAAAACTTTGCTCCACTCTAACATATGCAAAATAAAAATTTGAAAGAGTAAAAGAAAAATAAATATGACAAAACTTCATCAGCTTTTAAATAGGAAGACACAGTCACAAGACAAGCTAATGCACAGGGGTAAAAGTATATTTATGAATTTTGCAAGCTTGGCTGATATTCAGACAACAAATCCTGACTACATCCTCAAAAAACCCATGGTTAGCATCTACTTCATGACTATGATGTTTTAGAGATGTCTCTTGTCCTATCCAATGACATCAGAAAATGTGAATATTCTACACTTACTTGTTTCTGAAGTAATTGTGGTTGCAAATGTATTAACTATTACAAAGTAATTTCTCCATTCATCTGTAAGATTTCATGTATCGGCAACTATACATTTTCATGGTACGAATGACCACTCAATATATTTGCTTGAAATGCTAGGTGATGCATGGCTTAAGGAATTTCAGATGTGGTCTCACCTTTATGAAGAGGTATTTCTGCAATGTCATCTAGCCCATTATCACTAAATTCCATTACATATAATGCAAGGAAGGTTATCGACCATAACACATTGGGTACAAAAAGTTGACCACAACTCTTAATATCAAGGATGCAGGGGGCATCATCTTCTACTGCCTATTTTTACTTTTGTTTTTATTTTATTTTATTTTTTACATATATCGTTGCTATGTGTAGAGCACTGGACATGCTAACAAAAAAACATTATATTGTATTGACACCTTTAAGAAGAAGACAGTGGATGCAATCTTCTATAATGGGATTTTAACAGTTCTCATACTGTAATCTGTGAAACATGCTAAATTATAAGGTTTACCATTGAAATAATTTAGTCATTAAAATACTGCCAAATTTTCCAAATCTTACTGTAAAATGCTTTGTCACAAATATGTATATACAGTATATATTTTTCTTTTATAAAAAAAAAATCTGTGTAAAACTATCTACTAAAGAGTCTTTGCTGTAAGAGATGGTGACACAATGTTCTAGATACTATAAATTGCTATTATTAAAAACACCATTTTTTAGACACAATAGAAAGCCCACTAAACAAGATAAAAATACTGTAAATTACATTAAGGAAAATGAGAGTATAAAATAAAAACAAATGGCTAGGTTACGAGTTTTTGTTGGTAATAGTGTGCGGTGCTAACAAGCCTTTTTTTCTTACCGCTCACTTAAGACAACGCTGGTATTACGAGTTTTCTACAAGCTGGCGTTAGCCTCAGAAAGTGAGCGTTGAGCAAAATTTAGTTCCACATCTCACCTCAATACCAGCGGTGCTTACGGTAGCGGTAAGCTGGCTGAATGTGCTGGTGCACGATTTCCACATAGGAAACAATGGGGCTGAGCTGGTTGAAAAAAACCCTAACACCTGCAAAAAAGCAGCGTTCAGCTCCTAACTCAACCCCATTGTTTCCTATGGGGAAATAAAAGTTATGTCTACACCTAACATGAACCCCGAGTCTAAATACCCCTAATCTTACACTTATTAACCCCTAATCTGCCAACCCCGACATCGTCGCCACCTGCATTTTATTATTAACCCCTAATCTGCTGCTCCGGACACCGCCGCCACCTACATTTTACTTATGAACCCCTAATCTGCTGCCCCCAACATCGACGAACCCTACATTATATTTATTAACCCCTAATCTGCCCCCCCTAACGTCGCCGCAACTATATTAAATTTATTAATACCTAATCTGCCGCCGCCAACGTCGCCGCCACTATAATAAATCTATTAACCCCTAAACCTTAGTCTAACCCTAACCCTAACCCCCCTCTAACTTAAATATAATTTAAATACATCTAAATAAAAATACTACTATTAAATAAATTAATCCTATTTAAAACTAAATACTTACCAATAAAATAAACCCTAAGCTAGCTATAATATAATTAATAGTTACATTGTAGCTAGCTTAGGATTTATTTTTATTTTACAGGCAACTTTGTATTTATTTTAACTAGGTAGAATAGTTATTAAATAGTTATACTTCCTAGTTAAAATAAGTACAAATTTACCTGTAAAATAAATCCTAACCTAAATTACAATTACACCTAACACTACACTATAATTAAATTAATTACATAAATTACCTACAATTAACTACAATTAAATTAAATAAGCTAAAGTACAAAAAAAAACCCCCACTAAATTACAGAAAATAATAAAAGAATTACAATTTTTTTAAACTAATTACACCTAATCTAATCCCCCTAATAAAATATAAAATCCCCCAAAATAATAAAATTCCATACCCTATACTAAATTACAAATAGCCCTTAAAAGGGCCTCTTGCGGGGCATTGCCCCAAAGTAATCAGCTCTTTTACCTGTAAAAAAAAATACAATCCCCTCCAACATTAAAACCCACCACCCACACACCCAACCCTACTCTAAAACCCACCCAATCCTCCCTTAAAAAAAAAACTAACACTACCCCCTTGAAGATCACCCTACCTTGAGCCGTCTTCACCCAGCCGGGCACAAGTGGACGTCCAGAGGGGCAGAAGTCTTCATCCGATCTGGCCAGAAGAGGACCTCCAGACGGGCAGAAGGCTTCATCCAGGCAGCATCTTATATATTCTTCCATCCGGAGCAGAGCGGGTCCATCTTGAAGACATCCGACGTGGAGCATCCTCTTCCATCCGACGGTGACTGAAGAATGAAGGTTCCTTTAAGTGATGTCATCCAAGATGGCGTCACTTCAATTCCGATTGGCTGATAGAATCCTATAAGCCAATCGGAATTAAGGTAGGAAAAATTGAACTTCAATCCTATTGGCTGATTGCATCAGCCAATAGGATTTTTCCTACCTTAATTCCGATTGGCTGATAGGATTCTATCAGCCAATCGGAATTGAAGGGACACCATCTTGGATGACATCATTTAAAGGAACCTTCATTCTTCAGTTGGACTTCGTTTGAAGAGGATGCTCCACGTCGGATGTCTTGAAGATGGAGTCGCTCCGCGCCGGATGGATGAAGATAGAAGATGCCGCCTGGATGAAGACTTCTGCTCGTCTGGAGGACCTCTTCTGGCCGACTTCGATGAAGACTTCTGCCCATCTGGAGGACCACTTCGCCTGGCTTTGTTAATTACTTCGGCCCAGCTGGGTGAAGACTTCTCAAGGTAGGGTGATCTTCAAGGGGTTAGTGTTAGGTTTTATTAAGGGGGTATTGGGTGGGTTTTAGAGTAGGGTTGGGTGTGTGGGTGGTGGGTTTTAATGTTGGGGGGTATTGTACTTTTTTACAGGTAAAAGAGCTGATTACTTTGGGGCAATGCCCAGCAAAAGGCCCTTTTCAGGGCTATTTGTAATTTAGTATGGGGGGCTTTTTTATTTTATTAGGGGGATTAGATTAGGTGTAATTATTTAAAAAAAAACTTGTAATTATTTTATTATTTTCTGTAATTTAGTGTTTGTTTTTTCTGTACTTTAGATAATTTTTTTAAATTGTATTTAATTGTAGTTAATGTAGGTAATTAATTTAATTATAGTGCAGTGTTAGGTGTAATTGTAACTTAGGTTAGTATTTATTTTACAGTTAAATTTGTCTTTATTTTAACTAGGTAGTTATTAAATAGTTAATAACTATTTAATAACTATTGTACCTAGTTAAAATAAATACAAAGTTGCCTGTAAAATAAAAATAAACCCTAAGCTAGATACAATGTAACTATTAGTTATATTGTAGCTAGCTTATGGTTTATTTTATAGGTAAGTATTTAGTTTTAAATAGGAATAATTTAGTGAATTATAGTAATTTTATTTAGATTTATTTAAATTATATTTAACTTAGGGGGGTGTTAGGGTTAGACTTAGGTTTATGGGTTAATAACTTTAATAAAGTGGCGGCGACGTTGGGGGCGGCAGATTAGGGGTTAATAAGTGTAGTTAGGTTGCGGCGACATTGGGGGCAGCAGATTAGGGGTTAATAAATATAATGTAGGTGTCAGCGATGTTGGGGGCGGCAGATTAGGGGTTCATAAGTATAATGTAGGTGGCGGCTGTGTCCGGAGCGACAGATTAGGGGTTAATATTATAATGTAGGTTGCAGCAATGTCGGGGGCGGCAGATTAGGGGTTAATAATTGTAAGATTAGAGGTGTTTAGACTCGGGGTTCATGTTAGGTGTAGACATAAAATGTTTTTCCCCATAGGAATCAATGGGGCTGCGTTAGGAGCTTTACGCTGCTTTTTTGCAGGTGTTAGGTTTTTTTTCAGCCGGCTCTGCCCCATTGATTCCTATGGGGAAATCGTGCATGAGCACGTTTTAGCAATTCACCGCTAACGTAAGCAGCGCTGGTATTGAGGTGAGATGTGGAGCTAAATTTTGCTCTCCACTCACTTTTCTGCGGCTAACGCCGGGTGAGTGTAATTTATTCTATGTCTAACTTTCTTGACATAGTGACTTTTTTTTTAAAGTAGAATTCTACCCCTGTATAAGAGAAAAAAGGGATATATATATATATATATATATATATATATATATATATATATATATATAAAATAAAAAAATAAAAAAAGGGACCACACTCTCTTCCTCCCTCTACCCGACCCCTTCTATTGTGATTTTAAGGGTTTGCCCAGAGATTTGGGAAGCAGCCTGTGGTTAAAATTTTGTAATAAATATTAAGTATTGCTAAAATATTTTACTATTTGGGATTGTGCATTCTCTGGAAGAGCCTTAATCAGTACTGTTCAATTATTGAAAAGGTGTTTAATTTGTAAATTAGTAAGGTATTGCAAAGATAATTGTTCCACGATACATTGCTTTATCAATGCCATTTTACATTCAGTAAATTTCGGGGCTCTAGTAGACTTCCATTTTTTAAGGATAAGGTTCTGTGTTACTAATATGATTGTGTTAAGTAAATCGGTGTTCCTATATTGCTGTGTATATTTAATTAAAAAAAGACATGTTGTGTAATAATTTTGTTTTCTAATGATAATGTTCTTTTAAACCAGTAGTTAATTTGGGACCATAATTGACCTATTTTGGGACGTAACCAAAAGTAGTGTAGTATATCTGCTGCCTGTGCATTACATTTAGGACATGCTTGGTATGTCTTGTACCACTTATTGTGACTATATGCTGTTATGTATGTCTTATTTATTATTTCAAGTGTGATTCATGCCATGCAGTTGGTACCCATGATTTATTTATTATTTTTAGACTATCTTGCACATTTATGTTGGTGATGTTGTGAAAGTCCTTTTGCCATTTATTTTGAATTCCTTCTATCTATTTTACATTCAAATTTAATTTGAATAAACTCCCCCTTGATATAATTTGATTCTAATGTCTAGTGGTCCCAGAGACCAATCCGCATTATATATTTTTTGTAACTTGTTAATATAATGTCTGATTTGTAAGAAGGCAAAAGTCGCACTTGGGCAGTCAAAATTGAGTTACAATATTCTGGAAGGATTTGATAGTTAAATCTGGTGATAAAAATTGTTTGATCTGTGTTAGGTCTTTGGTTTTCCATTGTGTGAAAACCATCTGTGAAAAACCTGGTTCAAATTTTTTTTTCCAATATTTGGTATGAATATTTTTGCCATGCCAATATTATATTTTTAAAGGAAATCAAGTTGGCTATTTTACTCGGCAATGTAGATTTGGGGCAATGGAGTGTGGCTTTAAGGTCAAATGGAGCTATCATATCAGTTTCACATTGAGTGAATGTTACATATTCCTGGCCAGTAATCCAATCTACTGCAAATTTGAGTAATGCAGCTAAATTATAGAACTTTTACATTTGGAAAGCTAGACCAGCCACTTCTTTAGGACGCATCAATTTATTTATCGCAATTTGTGGTCTTTTCCCATTCCAGATAAATTTTATACATACTTGATTAAAGCTGGTCAAATCCACCTTTCGAAGCAAGAGCGGAATGTTTTGAAGGAGGTATAATATTTTGGGAAACAGAATTTATAGTTAACATTACCGTGCCATAATGGAAATTGGCAAATTCATCATCCATTCTGTTGTATTTCTTTTACATTCTATAAAAGATTTGGGGAAATTATGGGCATACCACATTTGAGGGTTCCTGGCTAGGACAACTCCCAAATACTTTATTTGTTGGACTTCTTTAAAAAGGGTGTTTGCAGGGTAATTTAACCGGTTTATTTAACCATAAAAGTTCAGATTCCTTGATGTTAATCTTACATCCTGATAGGGAGCCAAATCGTAAAATATTAGCTATCAAAATTAGTAATGTCACTTCCAGACTACTTAAAGGGACACTGAACCCAATTTTTTTCTTTTGTGATTCAGATAGAGCATGACATTTTAAGCAACTTTCTAATTTTCTCCTATTATCAAATTGTCTTCATTCTCTTTGTATCTTTATTTGAAATTCAAGAATGTAAGTTTAGATGTCAGCCCATTTTGGTGAACAACCTGGGTTGTTCTTGATGATTCGTGGATAAATTCATCCACCAATAAAAAAGTGCTGTCCAGAGTGCTGAACCACAAAATAGCTTAGATGCTTTCTTTTTCAAATAAAGATAGCAAGAGAATGAAGAAAAATTGATAATAGGAGTATCCCATTTAGATTGTTCCCACAGGAACAGGGCTCCCAATTACCCCTATATTTGTTTGTTAAATTTTGTCTGGTGTCTCATATTGTACTGTCCTTTTATCTTTGTTACCTATGAACAGCGCTGCAGAATCTGTTGGTGCTTTATAAATAAATAATAATAATAATAATAAATTAGAAAGTTGCTTAAAATTGCATGCTCTATCTGAATCACGAAAGAAAAAATCTGGGTTCAGTGTCCCTTTAAGTATAGTAATAGATTGTCTGTGTATAAAGAAAGGACGGAGTTCTGTCCGCCTATTTGAATACCTTTCAATTGTTGTCTCAGGAAAAAATTGCTAAGGGTTCAACGGAAATGTTAAAGAGAAGGGGGGATAGAGGGCATCCTTGTCTAGTAACTCTATGGAGGATAAATCTATTTGAGAGTAACCCATTGACTATAATTGCAGATGAAGGCGTATTGTAAATTAATTGAATACAATTATAGAAGTTCCCTGAGAAGCCAAATTTCTCTAAAGTATAGAATAAGTGGTCCCAATTTATGTAGTCGAATGCCTTTTTGGTGTCTATTGTCAAGATTGCTGCATTCTCTCTTTTAGACAGATATTTCTGTCTCAATTCATTCCAGTAAAAGTCAAGGATCAGCATACTTTTAAGTATGTTTTTGACTGGGTTCCTGCCAGGCATAAAGCCGGCTTAGTTTTCTTGGATTATTTTATGGAGATGTGGCTTCAGTCGATTGGTGATTATAAATGTAAGAAGTTTATAGTCGAAGTTAAGTAGGGCTATTGATCTATATGACAATAATTTTTCAGGATATTTGTCTTTTTTTGTATTAAAGTGATGTTAGATGCAGTAAAATAAGGAGAGGCTCAACTATCTTTATTGAAATATATGTTAAATAATTTATGTAAATTGGTGTAACCTTTCTGATAGTATTCTATATAATTCTACTGGTAGAGCTCTGGACCAGGGGCTTTATTTAATTTTGCAGCTTTTATTCCCTCTATGATTTCCTGTGACGTTATGATATAATTGAGTTGTTGTACTTCATCTTGGGGGAGTCTAAGCAATTTCACATTTCTCCAAAAGACAGTTTCTTGTTCTAAATCTGGTTTCTCTGCTGCATATAGAGTTTGAAAATTTTCAAAAAAAAGTCTTTTTAATATCTGTATTTGTTGTGTTTCTATTTGGGCCTAGTTTAATTGCCTCAATATGATTATGTGACTTTTGTTTCAAAATTCTGGCTAAATATTTAGCTGTTCTTTCCCAAATCGCCCATAAAGCGCTTTTAACCGTAGTTCTTCTTGTATAACATTTTATTTGAGGAAAAGACTCCTCTGTGTTTTGAAATTTGCATAGTTGTCATAATTACATTTAGTTGGGTTGGCAATTTACTTATTATAACTATTTTTAACAGTATTAGCTAGTTGTAGGTTTTGCTGTTTATATATTTTTTTCAGACTACATAGATAGGCCTTAATGTCCTTTCCCTGTTTCCCAGAAGATTTCTATTTTATCTTTGTATGCCTGGTAATACTCCGTATACTCCCGCCATTTGTGTATTAGCCATATCTTAAATTTAGGGTTATGTATTAAATATTTCAGGAAGAAAAAGTTGTTGGAATAGGTACATTGAAGGGGTTTAAGTTTAAATTCCAGTGAAATGATGGCATGATCTGACAAACATATGTCTTTAATATCAGTTTTTGTTTTTAGGCCAAGCAGTATGTGGGTGACCAGAAACATATCTATTTGTGACATAGTGTTTTGGCCTTTAGACAGACATGTGCAAACTTTCAGATCTGGGTTATGAATACGCCATATGTCCCTAACACCTAATTTGTTAAAACATTTCTGAAGAATACGTGTTTTCCTGTCTCTTGAAACCACTATCTTCATTGTATCAGTATGTGGCATTGCTGTTAAATTTCGGTCTCCTCCTATTATTACATTTTTCCCTTTACAGCCCAACATTTTTAAGGCTAAGTTATCTCAGAAATTATTATCAGTTTTATTAGGGCCATAGACATTATACAAGGTAAAAGTGGCTTTATCTATTTCTATAGTGACGATCTGGTATCTACCTTCCAGATCTATTGTTTGATCTAATACTTAATATCTTAAGTGTTTGTTTATTAAGATGGCCACCCCATTCTTCCTTCTATTACCTAAGGCAGCGATGACCTCCCCAACCCATTTACTCCTTAAAGGACCAGTCAATCCAGTAGATTTGCATAATCAACAAATGCATGATAAGAAGACAATGTAATAGCACTTAGTCTGAACTTCAAATGAGTAGCAGATTTTTGTTAAATAAATTGCAAAGTTATGTCTATTTCCACTCCCCCTGTATCATGTGACAGCCATCAGCCAGTCACAAATGCATATACGTATATGCTGTGAATTCTTGCACATGATCAGTAGGAGTTGGTGACTCAAAAAGTGTAAAAATAAAAAGACTGTGCACATTTTGTTAATGGAAGTAAATTGGAAAGTTGTCTAAAATTGCATGCTCTATCTGAATCATGAAAGTTTAATTTTGACTTGAGTGTCCCTTTAACTTGCCATTTTCTTGGTCATTCAGATGGGTTTCTTGTAGCAAAGCTAAATCAGGGCTATATTGAGATGATTCTTTAATTGTCGCCTTCCTTTTAATTGAGGGAGGTGTAAAAGATGCTTTCTGCATTTAAATAACCCAAGTGGGTTGGTACAGGGGCCATCCGCATATGCGTGGGAGATAGGATGGGTAGAGGAAGGAAGACCATGCGAGGGAGAGAATTTTTTTTTTAAATAAGGGTGGGGGGAGGAAGGGATGGGTTGATAGAAAAAAAGAGCAAGAGGGATGGGAGATGGTGACATAACAAGTAAAAGTAGATACAATAAGAACATTGTATTTTTCATAAAAAAGGAAAAACTCCTCCAGGAGTCTACAATATGTCTACAATAGAAAATGTTACGCTTCTTGTATGTTGTTTAATGTTATAACATCCTAGCATTGCACTTAGCTTTAATTAGCTTGGAGCAATATAGAGAAATCTCCCTCTTCTTGGCGGACGTTTCAGTTGAGAAATCCTGAAACAGAAGAATCTTATTTTGGTCCACCATCAGAGGGATACTCTTCCTATAGCTCCTAAGGTAGTTTGTTTTGTCTTGAAAATTCAAGAATTTGTCAATAATAGGTCTGGCTCTAGGTCAGGGTTTTTCCGTATGGGACCTACTCTATGGATCCTTTCAATCTGGATAGAAGGCATGGAAATTGTAATATTTAACAAATTTGGTAAAGACTCAGTAATAAAGTGCATTAGGTTTTGGAATTCCGGGGTTTAAGGAAGACCAATAATTCTAACATTGTTCCATCTTGAGCAGTCTTCTAAATCTTCCAATCTTGCTTGAAAGTTCAGTAAACTATTGCTTTGTGATAGGTTAGTATGTTCTAGGTGGCTAGTCCTATCTTCTATATCAGAAACCCTTATTTCTACCTCATTCATTCTGGTGGCAAATTGTCTTATTTTGTTTGTCAGAGTACTATGTTTTTGTTTAATTTCTTGTTTGAGTGAGTCAAGTTAAGGGGAGATCACTTTTGATATTTGTACTACTATGTCCGCTATTCCTAAATTGGCAGTATTTATCTCAGTCTTTTCTTGTGTGAGTTCCACATTGGTCTCTGTGGGTTTAACATTTTTTCTCTCCCTGTTTTTTGGTGGCATGACTGGGGAATTACCTTTGGAGGGTGCCATATATCTTTCCATGTGAGAAAGATGTTTGAAAATATAAATAAATAAATAAAGGGGAAAAAGGGAAAAGGGAAGATGTGATGGGAGTGTGAAAAAAAAGAAACAGGTATCTGTCCTGTATCAAAACATAATAATGTAAGTGAGTTTTTGTGTAAGACCTGTGCAATGGGACAGGATCTGAAAACAGATCCTTTTATAGTGCAGGGTGTATCTAGAGCCACATACCCCTAGCCTCAGGGGGAGTTAATACAATTTGTCAATCTGCTGTGGTACTCAGTACTCTGAGTTATATCTTACTGCAGTTTTAATATAGTGTTTGATAATCACATAGCTTCTGGATTGTCAATTCAGATATTAGTTAGAGTCTTATTTAGTTCAATAGGTACAAAAAGCTAATGGTACACTATATCATAAGAGATCAAATGGATCAAAATATCTCTAAATCGCCACATTGATGGCAGATGTCACACTATTTACATACACAGCAAGAAGTATTATTTTTAGCTAGACACATCAGTAGATTTACTATTTCCACTATTATCAACACTTATCCAGCCTTATATGTTAATTACACAACCACCAATATTTTTTTCTCTAGTAAAGTTGTGATAGGTCACTCTATAATGGTCAAAGTCTGACCTTTATAAGGCCTTTTAGTTGCAGTTTCAGAGCTTATCTACAGAGAAAACAAACGAAAACAAAATGTTTAATTTTAATTGGCAGAGATGCACAATTTCCTGATGCTAAGTCCCATCTTCTGGGAAAACAAAAGAAGGAGCCAGCTTTTCCTGACCAACTTTGTGATAGACTATTCCCAGATAGTCCAGCAAAAAAAAAAAGAGCCAGTTTGTATTTTATCAGGAGGGTGCAGGAACTTAATGTAAAAAAGATCAGCCTTTAAGATGGGATACAAAAGCTTATCCAGGTCTTATTTATATATTTAAGTATGCCTACAGTCATCCAAACGTGTACTTATTAAAGGGACAGTCTAGTCTAAAGCAAACTTTCATTATTCATATAGAGAATCACTATGTGCTGAAAACAGTGCTCACCTGAACAATTCCATGCACAAACATGGAACCGGCACTATGGAGAGTGGGCGGGGACACCCCTCCTTAGAGGTCCAATGATCAGGCTGCTACGTCGGGTAGAACTGCCACGCTCACCCCAAACAGCATACAAAGCAATAGATAATATTCAAAGTAGTAGCACTCTGAATCAGGCACACAAAATCTCCAAAGTTCTCTTACCCGAAGATAGGTAAACAATGCTCATGAAGCGAAGGTTAAGATAAAAAATCCAAACTTTATTTCTTATATCCAAGCAATAAAATGATAAAAACATCTATAATGGAAAAATCCAGCAGTGACTATTCCATCAGGTCGCTGAACAGATCCTTGCGCAGATGCGTTTCGTGCGCATGCGCACTTGTTCACTGCTTACCTGAGGATCTGTTTAGGTACCTTTTAAGGCGGTTCAATTAATCAATTACAAATCTTTAGGACCTGATTGGTTGCCAACACCAAACTCGTTACACCTAAATGTAGTAACATTAAATTCCAACATAAGTACATTTCAAGTGAATTTATGTATAAATAAGATGCAATATCTTTATATAAGACTGTCTACAATCAACTAAAGCATAGCCTTAAACTTAGACCTTAAAACTTTGATGTTAGGTAATGACCTTATTTATTTACTCAAAAACCGCTATATTCCTATGTATATAAAACATATGTGTACATGTCTAGATTTATTTGAAACAAGGTGTCTTTTTAGCCCTATGTAGGACATATGATCTAATGTGTGCAGACAAAAAATGATGTAATATAGAGTGTAGAACTGTCTCCAAGTGAATATTAGATGAGGATGTCATTTATGATTAAATACATATTGCGTAATAAAATATTCTAGAATTCTTTAAGTGTCTTTTGTATAAAAATGTGCAGACATCAAACTATGTATAGGACTGTAAAGAAACATAACAGACACAGAGTCTATATAATTACATTTTTTTTAGCAAATACAGAAAATGATGTATGGGATATACAATATGATAACTATAAGACCATAAGAAAATAGTCTAATAAATTCAAAAGACTATGTATATATTCATAAACTAAGGAGTTGTACTCTCCATGGGGGGGGGGGGGGGAGATAACATTATAATTACTCAAATAAGGGAACTGGCTTCATTTTTTTAACAAAAACGTCCAAGTCTCTTCTTATGTTGAGACCATCGGGATCACTGGTTAGGAGAGTGAACATCCAGAAGATCTCCCTCTTATTGAGTAGCATCTCCCTATTACCACCCCTTTTCCACCTAGTTTTGTAGTCAATCCCTTGAATTGTAAGGGGCGAGACATCAGAGTTATGAACCCGTTTGAAATGCCTAGATACAGGAGTATCAGTTTCAGTATCTTCAATTGTTCTAAGATGTTGAAGGAATCTATCCTTAAGGGATCTTTTAGTTTTTCCTGTATATTCAATTTTACATTTTTCACAGGTCAGTAAATACACCACATGGGTAGTTGCACAGTTAATAAAGAACTTAATGTCATAGTTCTTTTTGGTGACATGGGACACAAATTTATCTCCCTCTTTAACAAAGTTACAGGTTTTACAGATGGGACGTCTACACCTGAAGAAGCCACTTTTCTTTGTAAGCCAACATGTATTTTAAATAGGCCATGTCAGAAGGAGACAAATGGTTTGCCAATGTTTTTTCTCTTTTAGGAATAAAGTCACATCCTGATTTTAAGATTTCTTTAATTATAAGATCTGAGTAGAGGATAGGTAAAGATTCCTTAATTATAGTATATACTTTGTTATATTCTGTACTATAAGACGTAATGAATTTAGGTCTAGTCATCCTAGATTTTTTATTTTTTAGACTTATATTTAAGTAGTTGTTCTCTCGGTATGAGGTCAACATTCTTTCTGGCTTTTGTTAAGATGTCTTCTCTAAAACCCCTCTGTTTGAATCTTTTGTGGCTTCCCTGGCCTAAATTTGACATTCCTGTTCATTAGTACAGTTTCTCTTAATACGTATATATTCTCCTTTGGGGATACCTTTTAGCACGTGTCTTGGGTGACAAGACTCATATTTGAGCAGTTTATTGCCTGCCGTGTCTTTCCTATACATTTTAGTTTCTAAACAAAAGACTGTGGTATTTTATTGTGATCTCATGTGTTTATATTAATACACATAATTTCATATATACGGATTGTTCATTTTTTTCACAATATACCCACACCTACATAGGCATTGTAAACCGGCTGAAGACGAGGTGGGTTTATTTATTTTTTCTGATTATTTAAAATCGAACTTTATAATCCTTTCTTAATGCCAGTATACATATATTGCTCTTTTCGCCTTTGTACCTAAACACCTTATTAAACATCAAGAGCCCTTGGAGTATAGGGTGTCACAGTGACTAGTACAAGATTGAGGAATCATATGTACTAAGTGAATTTAAGGATGATACAAAGGACTTTTATAATGATATAGTACATACCTTGGACAGTTTGTTATTTGAGATGGACACCTTAAGGAAAAAAGATATCAAGCTAGATCTAGACATCAGATAATTTTTACTATGCAGACATGAAAAGCGCATCCCAAGGGGATTGTGTATTAGGAAATTTCCATTGTTTGTTGTATCAGATACAGATTTCATAACAAAATGGAACACAGTATTAGACACGTGTTCATTTGCACTGATTGACCTATTTATTAACTATTAAAAACAACAAAGGAGGGATCTACTAACAGAACTGAAGGATACACAAACAAAACCTAAAACCTACCAACAAGATCGAGACTTCAAAAAATATGATAAACAATTTGAACCTAAGATGGATACCTTTAAAAGGGAACTGTGGCAGTTCAAATCAAGAAAAATGAGTTGAGATAAGAAAGATTACGACTCAAAACAGGTTTACAAATGGACACAAGAGGATTATTCAAGAAATGGCTACAAAAGAAAATCAAAGAATAGGAATAAAGAATCAAATTGGAAATGGAATAAAAAAGGGAAAACCATAACATTTTCAGTCTTCTTTTACCTTTACCCCCATGCAGGTGAATGTTCTATCTAAAGGTCTAAATTTTGTGCCCTCTCATCATTTCAATATGTTTTAAAACCATCCTGGACATTGACAGGTTTGCAAGGAATATTACATTACAAAAGCATTTTTTTGCTAATTATGAGGAGTCACAGAAAGATATTGACTTGAACACTAAGACGGAAGTCAGTGCTCAGATAACTACCTTAGCAAAACTGAACTTTTCATAATTAAACACTGTGCAGGATTTAGAAAACTCTTAGAAGAGGGGGATGGAGGTTTGGGTGATCTTCTAGAAGAAAGGAATATTTCACTTAAACATATTAAGAATAAAAGTACATTTTACCCAATACATACACGTTCTAAAGTTTTAGATGTCTTTCAAAAAACAACAGAAGCCAAACTGAGAGCCTTAAATGAATCTATTTTTAATAAAACTAAGGAACAACATACAAATCTAACACCAAAGAAAAAATCTGCACTTAGGGAATTATCTGACAATGAGAACATCATAATAAGGCTGTTAGACAAAGGAGGGAACATTGTGGTCCTCAATAGGTAAGAATACATAATGGAGGCTAGAGGACAATTGGGGGATACAAATGTATATGTGAAATTAACAAAAAATCCTACCAACAGGTTTCAGAAAGAAATTACTGATATTGTTAGATATGCACAATACAACAATATCATAACACAGTCAACTGAAGAGAAATTAACATCTTGTCACTCCGATTTTCTATCATTTCCCTAAAATCCACAAAAATCCCTCATGCCCGCCAGGCTCATGCCCGCCAGGGAGACTGATTATTGATGGCATTGGCTCACTAAACTAAGCGTTATCGGAACTTGTTGATATATTTTTGCAGCCACTTGTGTCTCAGTTGCCCAGTTACATACAAGACACTACATCCTTTATTAATAAAATCAATCATCTTAAATGGGAACCCAATTATAGATTAATGGTTGTAGATGTCACTTCACTCTACACCTCTATAGACCACCAGAAAGGTAGTATAGCAATAGAGTTTTTTTATAGACACATTCTGTAACTTTGAATCTTCAACTAAGATTTTCCTTCTTAGGGCTATTGAATTTTTATTGACACAAATTTTTTTTATGTTTCAGACAGAGTACTATCTCCAAAGACATGGGACAGCAATGGCGGCCAAGTTTGCCCCCTCCTATGCCAACCTGTTCATGGGTTGGTGGGAGCTGTCCCATGTCTTTGGAGATGGGAATTCCTTTAAGGATAAGATAATTCAATAATATCGTTACATTGATGATCTTCATCCTGGACTGTGACAAACAGGAAGCGGATCATTTCTGCAGTTATCTCAACAGCAATAAATGCGGGATTGAATTTACAGGTGAACATAGCACTGAAAGTGTTCATTTCCTGGATCTCACTATCCGGGTGGTAAGGAAGGTCAATCTGTAGAAACTAAAATGTATAGGAAAGACACGGCGGGCAATACACTGCTCAAATATGAGTCTTGTCACCCAAGACACGTGCTAAAAGATATCCGCAAATGAGAATATATATGTATTAAGAGAAACTGTATTAATGAACGGGAATATCAAATTCAGGCCAGGGAAAATACATGTTGGCTTACAAAGAAAAGTGACTTCTTCAGGTGTAGACGTCCCATCTGTAAAACCTGTAACTTTGTTAATGAGGGAGACAAATTTGTGTCCCATGTCACCAAAAAGAACTATGACATTAATTTCTTTATTAACTGTGCCACTACCCAAGTGGTGTATTAACTGACCTGTGAAAAATGTAAAATTCAATATACAGGAAAAACTAAAAGATCCCTTAAGGATAGATTCCTTCAACATCTTAGATCAATTGAAGACACTGAAACTGATACTCCTGTATCTAGGCATTTCAAACGGGTTCATAACTCTGATGTCTCGTCCCTTACAATTCAAGGGATTGGCCACATAACTAGGTGGAAAAGGGGTGGTAATAAGGAGATGCTAATCAATAAGAGGGAGATCTTCTGGATGTTTACTCTCCAAATCTTCCCCCCCCCATTGGAGAGTACAACTCCTTAGTTTATGAATATATACATATTTTTTTATATTTTATTAGAATATTTTCTTATGGTCTTATAATTATCGTATTGTATATTTAGTGATGTCGCAAATAGTTTGCCGGCTAATAGTTCCCGGCGAACATAGCTTGTTCGCGATCGCCGCGGTGGGCGAACATATGCGATGTTCGATCCGCCCCCTATTCGTTATCATTGAGTAAACTTTGACCCTGTATCTCACAGTTTGCAGACACATTTCAGCCAATCAGCAGCAGACACTCCCTCCCAGACCCTCCCAGCTCCTGGGCAGCAGCCATTTTAGATTCATTCTGATCCTGCATTCTTAGTTAGAGGAGGGATAGTGTAGCTGCTGCTGATTTTATAGGTAAATTGATAGCTAGGCTAGTGTATTCAGTGTCCACTACAGTCCTGAAGGACTCATCTGATCTCTGCTGTAAGGACAGCACTCCAAAAAGCCCTTTTTAGGGCTAGAACATCAGTTTTTTTTTTGCCTGTGTAATTTTGACTGTGAAACATCAGTATTCTAGTGTAATCTAATTGCAGTTGCCTGCCTGCAGTGCCACAACTCATATCTGTTGTAACAGTAGTGTAAAAAATTTTTTAAAAAAAACTTTTTTGACTGTGAAACATCAGTCTGCTAGTGTAATCTAATTGCAGTTGCCTGCCTGCCAGCGTGTGTGCGAGGCCCACTTGCTAAGTGCCACCACTCATATCTGTTGTAACAGTAGTGTAATTTTTTTAAAAAAAAACTTTTTTGACTGTGAAACATCAGTCTGCTAGTGTAATGTAATTGCAGTTGCCTGCCTGCCAGAGTGTGTGCCAGGCCCACTTGCCAACTAGTGCCACCACTCATATCTTTTGTAACAGTAGTGTAAATATTTAAAAATAAAATGTTTTGACTGTGAAACATCAGTCTGCTAGTGTAATGTAAATGCAGTTGCCTGCCTGCCAGCGTGTGTGCCAGGCCCACTTGCCAACTAGTGCCACCACTCATATCTGTTGTAACAGTAGTGTAAATTTTTTTTAAAAAAACTTTTTTGACTGTGAAACATCAGTCTGCTAGTGTAATCTAATTGCAGTTGCCTGCCTGCCAGCATGTGTGCCAGGCCCACTTGCCAACTAGTGCCACCACTCATATCTGTTGTAACAGTAGTGTAAATATGTAAAAAAAAAACTTTTTTGACTGTGAAACATCAGTCTGCTAGTGTAATCTAATTGCAGTTGCCTGCCTGCCAGCGTGTGTGCAAGGCCGACTTGCCAACTAGTGCCACAACTCATATCTGGTGTAAGAGTAGTGTAAATATTTTAAAAAAAAACTTTTTTGACTGTGAAACATCAGTCTGCTAGTGTAATCTAATTGCAGTTGCCTGCCTGCCAGCGTGTGTGCCAGGCCCACTTGCCAACTAGTGCCACCACTCATATGTGTTGTAACAGTATTGTAAAAAAATTTAAAAAAACCCTTTTTGACTGTGAAACATCAGTCTGCTAGTGTAATCTAATTGCAGTTGCCTGCCTGCCAGTGTGTGTGCCAGGACCACTTGCTAAGTGCCACCACTCATATCTGTTGTAACAGTAGTGTAAATTTAAAAAAAAAAACTTTTTTGACTGTGAAACATCAGTCTGCTAGTGTAATCTAATTGCAGTTGCCTGCCTGCCAGCATGTGTTCCAGGCTCACAGTGTATACTGTGCCCACTTGCCCAGTGCCACCACTCATATCTTGTTTAATAGTAGTGTAAGTGTACATTTAAAAAAATAAAAACTTTTTGGACTGTGAAACATCAGTCTGCTTTTCTGTGTCAGGCTCACAGCATATACTGTGCCCACTTGCCCAGTGCCACCACTCATATCTTGTTTAATAGTAATGTAAGTGTACATTTATAAAAAAATGACAGGCAGAGGCAGGCCACCCCGCAGGTGCCGTCATGGTCATGGTGCTGTGATTCCCTTTGGCCGTAGAATAATGCCCAGTGTTCAGAGGCCACGTCCCATGAACTCGAAATGTTCTGAGGAGGACATAGTTGACTTTTTAACACAGGACACCCAATCTTCTATAGCTTCCACTCCGAACCTTGACGCACCATCCTCCTCCAGCTTATCTTCGGGCACCTCTCAAGTTACCACCACTCGCCCGCCTGCCGCCACCACCAACACTAGCACCACAGCCGCTTCACTTGATGTGTCAGAGAAGTTTTTTACACATCAGTTGGAAGAAATGAGTGATGCGCAACCATCAATGACAGAGGATGTAGATAACAGTGATATGTCTCAGTCAGGCAGCATTACAGACATGGACGTACGGTGTGATGATGATGATGTTGCACCCGCTGCTGCTTCCTTTGTTGAATTGTCAGATACAAGTGAAGTGGTTGATGATGACGATGCGTCCGTGGATGTCACGTGGGTGCCCACTAGAAGAGAAGAACAGGGGGAAAGTTCAGATGGGGAGACAGAGAGGAGGAGGAGGAGACGAGTTGGAAGCAGGGGGAGGTCGTCGCAAGGAGCTAGTGGCACAGTCAGACAGCATGCATCGGCACCCGGAATCAGCCAGACAGCACGCCAATCAACGCATGCTGTTGCCACCACCAGAATGCCATCATCGCAGAGCTCAGCAGTGTTTTTTTTGTGTGTCTGCCTCTGACAACAGCGATGCCATTTGCAACCTGTGCCAAAAGAAACTGAGTTGTGGGAAGTGCAACACCCACCTAGGTAGAACTTCTTTGCGAAGGCACATGATCGCACATCACAATCGCCTATGGGATCAACACATGAGTAGAAGCAGCACACAAACTCAAAGCCGCCATCCTCCTCCTGGTCCAGCATCTTCAGCCATGTCAACCACTGCTGTTCTCCTTGCCCCCTCTCAACCATCCGCCACTCCGTCTCTCTTCCGGAGCAGTTCCTGCTCATCTGCCAACAGTCAGGTGTCTGTCAAGGACATGTTTGAGCGTAAGAAGCCAATGTCACAAAGTCACCCCCTTGCCCGGCGTCTGACAGCTGGCTTGTCTGAACTCTTAGCCTGCCAGCTTTTACCATACAAGCTGGTGGAGTCTGAGGCATTCAAAAAATTTGTAGCTATTGGGACACCGCAGTGGAAGGTACCCGGCCAAAATTTCTTTTCACAAAAGGCAATCCCCAACCTGTACTCGATTGTGCGAAAGGAAGTAATGGCATGTCTGGCACACAGTGTTGGGGCAAGGGTCCATATGACCACTGATAGCTGGTCTGCAAAGTATGGTAAGGGCAGGTATATCACCTACACTGTGCATTGGGTAAACCTGCTGATGGCTGCCAAGCATGAAATGCGTGGCTCTGCAGAGGAGTTGGTGACACTGCCACGACTTGCAGGCAGGCCTGCTGCCACCTCCTCTACTCCTCCTACTCCATCCTCTTCCATAACCTCCTTGGCTGAGTCCTCTTCTGCTGCTGTGTCTTGCTCCACATCAACGGCACCCCCCCAGCTCCGCAGGTACTATTCCCCATCCCGGATACGGCAGTGTCATGCCGTCTTGGGGTTGACTTGACTGAAAGCAGAGAGTCACACCTGACCAGCACTCCTGTCCGCCCTGAACACACAGGTGGATCAGTGGCTGACTCCGCACCAACTGGAGATCGGCAACGTGGTTTCTGACAACAGAAGTAATTTGGTGGCAACATTGAAATTGGGCAAGTTGACACATGTGCCGTGCATGGCACATATGTGTAATCTGATCGTACAATGCTTTGTGCATAAGTACCCAGGCTTACAGAATGTCCTGAAGCAGGCCAGGAAGGTGTGTGGCCATTTGAGGCGTTCCTACACGGCCATGGCGCACTTTTCCGATATCCTGCGGCGAAACAACCTGCCAGTGAGGCGCTTGATTTGTGACAGCCCAACACGTTGGAATTCAACACTCCTAATGTTCGACCGCCTGCTCCAACAAGAAAAAGCCATTAACGAGTATTTGTATGACCGGGGTGCTAGGACAGCCTCTGCGGAGGTGGGAATTATTTTGCCACATTACTAGGTGCTCATGCGCAATGCCTGTAGGCTCATGCATCCTTTTGAGGAGGTGACAAACCTAGTCAGTCGCACCGAAGGCACCATCAGCGACATCATACCATTTGGAGCGTGCCCTGTGAAGAGTGCTGGATCAAGCCGTAGATGAGCGTGAAGAGGAAGAGTTGTGGTCACCATCACCACCAGAAACTGCCTTATCAGCATCGCCTGCTGGACCTGTGGCAATGCTGGAAGAGGATTGTGAGGAAGAGGAGTCAGAGGAGGAAAGTGGCTTTGAGGAGGAGGAGGAAGACCAACCACAACAGGCATCCCAGGGTGCTCGTTGTCACCTATCTGGTACCTGTGGTGTTGTACGTGGCTGGGGGGAAGAAGATACCTTCAGTGACATCATTGAGGATGAGGAACGGGACATGAGTAGCTCGACATCCAACCTTGTGCAAATGGGGTCTTTCATGCTGTCGTGCCTGTTGAGGGACCCTCGTATAAAAAAGCTGAAGGAGAACGACCTGTACTGGGTGCCCATGCTACTAGACCCCCGGTATAAGCATAAAGTGCCTGAAATGTTACCGAATTACAACAAGTTGGAAAGGATGCAGCATTTCCAAAATAAATTAAAAAGTATGCTTTACACAGCGTATAAGGGTGATGTCACAGAACAACGTGAATCTAACAGGGGAAGAGCTGAAAGTAATCCTCCGACTCCTACGACCACGCCGGCAAGGACAGGACGCTTTACAGACGTGTTGTTGATGGAGGACATGCAGAGCTTTTTAACTCCTATGCATTGCCACAGCCCTTCGGGGTCCACCCTCAGAGAACGACTCGACCGACAGGTAGCAGACTACCTCACCTTAACTGCAGATCTCGACACTCTGAGGAACAATGAACCCCTTGACTACTGGGTGTGCAGGCTTGACTTGTGGCCTGAGCTGTCCCAATTTGCCATAGAACTTCTGGCCTGCCCCGCTTCGTGTCCTGCCAGAAAGGACCTTCAGTGCAGCAGGAGGTATTGTCACTGAGAAGAGACGTCGCCTAGGTCAAAAAAGTCTAGATTACCTCTCCTTTATTAAGATGAATGAGGGATGGATCCTGAAGGGACTGACATTGGGCGATACATTTGAGTAAAAAAGGCCTGATGACATGGGCTGCATTGGGCTAAAAATGGTCCACACGCTGCTGTATTTTATCTTCAAATGCCGGATGACTTGCGTGACTTATCCGCCACCAACTAGGGTTCAAGCCGCAATGTTTTAGGGCACTTTCTGCCTCGGAAACAAATCAATTTTTCTGGCCGCTGCTACAGCAACAATACCTACTTTTTCAGGCATGTGTACATGCCAAATTTTTCTGGCCTCTGATGCTGCACTGTGGCTTCATAAACAAAACCAAAAAAAAGACACTTAACAGGATTAAACTGATAGCAATAGTACTACTTAACACACCACTCCTATCTGGTGGCACATTAGATTGCACGCGCAGTGCCCCAAATTTGAAGTAGGAGGACTGACCAAGCATCTTTTTCCATCTCCCGGTTCCTAAAATCCATGCCATATACACATCCCCTGATAGGGGACACCGCAGTGGAAGGTACCCATCCAAAATTTCTTTGCACAAAAGGCAATCCCCAACCTGTACTCGATTGTGCAAAAGGAAGTAACCTTACCATGGGTCCCAGACCGCACGTCTTGTAATTCTCTGTCTGGGAAATTATATATCTATCAAATCTATCTATTTATCTATCAAATCTATCTAACTATCAATCGTATCTATCAAATGTATATTGCATCTATTGATCTATGTAATCTATGTATCTATCTATCTATCTATCTATCAAATCTATCTATCTTGTGGCCGGACTGTTTTGTGACAGCCACTGGTGTTTCGGCCAAATGTCCGTTGGACAAATGGCCGTCGGCTAAAAGTCCAGCCACGATTTCACGCGCAGTGCCCCATATTTGAAGTAGGAGGACCGACCAAGCATCTTTTTCCATCTCCCGGTTCCGAAAATCCATGCCATATACACGTCCCCTGGTGCTGCAACTGCCTCTGGGAACCTTACCATGGGTCCCAGACCGCACGTCTTGTAATTCTCTGTCTGGGAAATTATATTTTTATCAAATCTATCTATTTATCTATCAAATCTATCTAACTATCAATCGTATCTATCAAATGTATATTGCATCTATTGATCTATGTAATCTATGTATCTATCTATCAAATCTATCTATCTCGTGGCCGGACTGTTTTGTGACAGCCACTGGTGTTTCGGCCAAATGTCCGTTGGACCAATGGCCGTCGGCTAAAAGTCCGGCCACGATTGCATGCGCAGTGCCCCAAATTTGAAGTAGGAGGACCGACCAAGCATCTTTTTCCATCTCCCGGTTCCTAAAATCCCTGCCATATACACGTCCCCTGTTGCCGCAACTGCCTCTGGGAACCTTACCATGAGTCCCAGACTGCACGTCTTGTAATTCTCTGTCTGGAAAATTATATATCTATCAAATCTATCTATTTATCTATCAAATCTATCTAACTATCAATCGTATCTATCAAATGTATATTGCATCTATTGATCTATGTAATCTATGTATCTATCTATCAAATCTATCTCGTGGTTGTGCAAATGGACTATTTGCGTTTTTTTGCGGTGCGTTACACGGGGAGTTTGGTCTGTCACTGTGAAAAGGGCGTAACCCTTACACTACCTGATCGATACAACATCATACTTGATGTTTTAAAGCACGTTATTCCAAACAATTTAGGAATGTTAGGTGATTTATGCCCTTTATGGCTTAAAACCAGACCTCGTATCAACTATGAAATTTTCTGTGGGAGTTTTGCCATGGATCCCCCTCCGGCATGCCACAGTACAGGTGTTAGTCCCCTTGAAACAACTTTTCCATCACTATTGTTGCCAGAAAGAGTCCCTGTTGGTTTTAAAGTTCGCCTGCCTATTGAAGTCAATGGCGGTTTGCCCGGTTCGCCGGTTCGCAAATAGTTGCAGAAGTTCGAGTCCGCCATTCGCGAACAGAAAATTTTTAGGTTTGCGACATCACTATATCCCATACATCGTTTTCTGTATTTGCTAAAATCTATGTAGTCATATAGACTCTGTGTCTATTACGTTTCTTTACAGTCCTACACATAGTAGGATGTCTGCACATCTTTATACAAAAGACACTTAAAGAATTCTAGAATATTTTATTACGCAATATGTATTTAATCATAAATGACATCCTCATCTAATATTCACTTGGAGACAGTTCTACACTCTATATTACATCATTTTTTGTCTACACACATTAGATCATATGTCCTACATAGGGCTAAAAAGACAACTTGTTTTAAATAAATCTAGACATGTACACATGTTTTATATACATAGGAATATAGTGGTTTTTGAGTAAATAAATAAGGTCATTACCTAACATCGACGTGTTAAGGTCTAAGTTTGAGGCTATGCTTTAGTTGATTGTAGACAGTCTTATATAAAGATATTGCATCTTATTTATACATGGATTCACTTGAAATGTACTTATGTTGGAAGTTAATGTTACTACATTTAGGTGTAATGAGTTTGGTGTTGGCAACCAATCAGGTCCTTAAGATTTGTAATTGATTAATTGAATATCCTTAAAAGGTACTTGAACAGATCCTCAGGTAAGCAGTGAACAAGTGCGCATGCGCACGGAACGCTTCTACACAAGGATCTGTTCAGCGACCTGATGGAATAGTTACTGCTGGCTTTTTCCATTTAAGATGTTTTTATCGTTTTATTGCTTGGATATAAGAAATCAAGTTTGGATTTTTTTTATCGTAACCTTTTCTTTATGAGCATCGTTTACTTAACCTATCTTTGGGTAAGAGAACTTTGGAGATTTTGTGTGCCTGATTCAGAGCGCTACTACTTTGAAGATTTTCATTATTCAGATAGGGCATGTAATTATAAAAAAAAATCCTATTTGCTTCTATCACTAATTTTGTTTTGTTCTCTTGGTATTCTTAGTTGAAACCTAAATCTAGGAGGTTCATATTCTAATTCCTAAGCCCCATGAAGACCTCCTCTTAGCTCAGGGCATTTTGACAGTTTTTCACCACTAGAGCATGTTAGTTCACGTGTTTCATATAGATAACATTGTGCTCACACACTTGGAGTTCCTAGGAGCCTGCACTGCTAAAATGCAAGTCTGTCAAAAGAACTGAAATAAGGGGCAGTTTGCAGGGGCTTAGATACTAGATAATCACAGAGGTAAATAGAGTATTAATATAACTGTGTTGGCTATGCAAAACTAGGGAATGGGTAATAAAGGGATTATCTATCTTTTAAAAAAATAAATATTCTTCTGTAGACTGTCCCTTTAAGTAATATTCCACTCCTACCCAAGAGGGTTATGGGAAGTATGGCTGATATAAGACTTTTGTTTAAATTTAGGTTTAGGCCTGATGTTAGGAGACCTTCAATAAGTGTCTTTGTTAGAGTATCTCCTTTCCCCTTATCAATCTTCAAGTGAGGTCAGCTGAAATTAACTGCATTTATAGAGTTCAACAAGTTCAGTAGCTATGATTAGGTAGCTAGCTGATACTGATATGAACACTGAAATCAGTGTAACAGACTGCCTTTTGACTGATTGTCACCCACTGTTAGTGTGTTGTATAGTATAGAAATTGTCTTATTGCGGTTAGAAAAACATATATAATGTATATATAAAGCATTAACATGAAGAGGACATTACCTGGGGGGTTGATCTCTGCACATTGCTGTCTGTTGGTGCTTCCAAATAGTTGTAAAAACTGCTATAGTTGAGCTGCTTATAGGGGCCGCAGGGTTTTCCCATCCCCTTTCAGCGTTAGATAGAGCCAGAGCCTGCATCAGCCATCTCAGCGGTACTCATTCGCTGAGCCCAGGAGCCCTCCCGGCCTTGGTGTGTAGGTTGTCTGGTGGAGAAATTGTGCTGTGGGGTGGTGGCACTTACTCCTTCCCTCACCCGGGTGGCGCCTTCAGCACATGTTTCCTTCAAAGTAGATGGTTGGAGTTGCTTCAGCCACAAAGCTATTGTGTAGCCTTAGGGACTTCAGTGGCACCCAGGTCCAATCCTGGATCCCGGCTGGTAAAGGCTGTATCAGCTAAGGGTATCTGCACCAGTCGGTGGATGGTCTCCGCGACTCAAACAAGGTGCAAGGTATACACCTCTTACACACTCCTCCCTCTACCGGAAGTCAAGGTCAGGATTAATATACATGCAAATTCCTCCTTCCCTTTTATTACTTATGTCCTTCATAAATATGACCCTCTAAGTTAACTGCCTAGTCATGTGAATCATCTCACCAAGTTTCAGTTTCAGTTATGCTGATAATATAATAATCCTCTTCTGCAGCCATTTTATTTTATGTGCTTTCTGCTGCTACTTGGTGCTCTTCTCTCCTAGGCTTTATAATGTGACATTTCTTAAGTGAACCTTCTGCCATCCATTCTTTGAGGTATTTTAGGTGCATCATATTCAGAGACTGCACTGTCTATTCTCTTACGTTTGGACTGAACCCACCTTTCTTTAAACTAGTCTCTAAATGTGCTACCATCCTCAACCCTTAGCTCCTTCTGCCTTCCTGGGTTAGCACATAGCACTGGTAATATTTTTAGACACAATACTACCTTGAAGGTCCTTGCTTTAAGCTTGATATCTAACTCCCTAAAGTAAGTTTTTTGGAGCACCCAATCTCCCACTGAGTTTGTCATTAGTGCCAATATGCACCATAACTGTGGGATCAGGCCTAGATCCTTCTAAAAATGTATCAATATGCTCCACAATATGTCTAACACGAGCCCCAACATCTGTCTTGTGCGAAGATTTGTATGATCCCTCTTCCATGACTGTAGGACTGTTCACTTTAGTAGGCAGAACAGCCCTTTCATACATACGATATCCACAACATCTTAACTCAATCTGTAAAATCTATTGGGGTGCATCAGCTCAGAACTGGCCTGTCTCTTCCGCGTAGTCCTACTTCCCATTCTAACTATGACCCAGATACATCCCTGAGTATCTCCATCTGAATCCCCTCCATTCCCACTGCTAGAGCCATGATCAACCTGCTCAGTCATATCCATTTCCCTTCCAAGTGTATAAATACCATACAGTGTTACAGTCATTCCTCCAAAACTCTATATACAAACTTCTAAGGAGACAATATGCTCACACTTGCCACAAAGATACGATCCCTGAAGTTGCTGCTCCATTTATACAAACATATGACAAGCTGTAAACTGAATGAGATTTACACACATTCTTAATTAAAGGTTTAACTTAAAAATATAAATTATTTATATTCACCTTCGGTTATTCTAACCCCTTAGTTGCTCTAACTCCCTTAGTGCTCAAACTCTATACTTAAACAGAGAAACTTACTTTATCATGGTAAACTGAATGTAGCAATTTGCAAACCTCAAATGAGCAAGCTCACACAGTTAATGTGTTAAAATTATAGTATTTGTTGGGACCCACACGGGTGAAAATAATCCCTATCATTATTCTAATAGATTCTAAATTTGAGAGCCTCTCTAACTGTAGCTCACTTTGTATAAAAGTGCATCTACAACTGATTGTGATCAAAGGCAGGCCACCCATTTCCTTTTGTTTGTTTCTTAATGCAAGTGTAGTATGTATATTGTATAATCCAACATAATGTCTCATTGTAAGTTTTTATATTGTATTATACCCCCCTTATGGTTGTAATGTAACTTTGTATAGCACTGCATAAAATGTTAACATTAATAGTTTATTACTCACCCACAAGAAGGAGGAAGAAAAAAAGAAAAACAGGAATCAATTAAAAAGCAAGCTTAAATAAGAGAGTTAAATATAAAGATTGAAACTGTCAACCCTTCTGCAGTAAACAATGTAAAATCTCCCTTAGTGCTCAAACTCTATACTTAAAAGAGAAACTACCTGTATCAGGGAAAATGGATGCAGCAAGCCTCAAATGAGCAAGCTCACATAGTTAACATGTTAAATTTATAGAGCTTGTTGGTATGCACACAGGTGAAAATAATCCCTTTCCTTAATTACTCACACACAAGAAGAAGGTATGAAAAATATCTATACATTTTATTTTATTAATACATTTTTTTGTAGTTGAGTAAGTTTATCATATGAGGCAATAACATGGACACCAAGGTATAATTTGAGCAGAAACAAATGTCTATTTAATATTATTCATATCTCAGATTTTAATTTTTAAAGAAAACATCATCTGAATAGAAACATTTGACATGAATCTTGTATTGTCATCTTCTTTATTTAAATGTCATCTTCTGGAAATGTCTTAATTAAAAAGTTGACAGTATTTTGGTGTCATCATATTCTTTATCTAAATGTCTTAGTAAAAAAAATTGACATGATTCCTGTGTTGTTCTATTTTACATTTTTTTTTAAATTTCTTTACAAATGTTTCACAAGCTTTTTAAAATAAGTTTAGTCCTAACACTGTTCTGCTTTGATTAAAGGCCTTCTTTCTTTAAAAAAATAGAATGTAATGATTCTTAATTGCCCTTAAAAAGTGTTCAATTAATTAGTTCGTTTATTTGGATTTTTTTTAAAAAACAAATCTATCATAGATGCTTGTAAAGAGAGGTTGTAATTATAATTGAATTGTTGCATCTTAACAATTGTTTAATAACATATATGTCGAAGAATCAGTTTATTGCCATTTATGGTTTTAAGCAATGCTTAAAACAATAATTGAATCATTTATTCTTAAATATTGTTTAATACAATATATCATTGGAACCTTCATATTTACCATATATGGGAGTGACCAATAGTTAAAGTGACATTAAACACTTTGAGATGGTGATATAAAATGATAAATTATATATATATATATATATATATATATATATATATATATATATATATATATATATATATATATATATATAACTCTGCATTATACTTTCATTATTTATTATGTCCCATATGTTTCCATATGTTTCCATTCTGAAATTGTCAGTTTTTTCAGTTCCTGTTAGAAATGGAAGTGCAAAACACTTTTGTTTTCCACACAGCCATTGGCTGCACACCCTAGTGACTTATTTATAACTGTCCCTAATTGGCCACAGCAGAGAAGGTAACCTAAGTAACAACATGGCAGTTCCCATTGTTTTACAGACACTAAAACTTTACAATTATTTTGTCAATATTTAAAGGGACGTGAAACCCAAAGATTTTCTTTCATGATTCATATAGAGAATACATTTTAAACCACTTTCTAATTTACTTCTATTATCTAATCTGTTTCATTATCTTGGTATTATTTGTTGAAGGAGCAGCAATGCACTAATGGTTTCTAAGTGAAAACATGGGTGAGCCAATAACAATCAATATATATATATATGCAGCCACCAATCAACAGCTAGAACCTTGGTTCTCTGCTGCTCCTGAGCTTGCCTAAATAAACCTTTCAGCAAAGGATGACAAGAGACGAAAGCAAATTAAATAATAGAAGTAAATTGGAAAGTTGTTTAAAATTGTATTCTCTATCTGAATCATGAAAGAAAAAATTTGGGTTTCATGTCCCTTTAAATAGCTAGTGAAGGGGGGCGGAGCCTGACCGGGAGTAAGAATGGTCGCATAGCTGTGTAGCTCCGTGCAAGACATATGGCAAAAGAGTATTAATCAAGGTCAAGCCTGACATTCAAACAACAAGCATCATAACCAACCCCCAAGAAATGTAGTGGGACCTCAAAGACGACTTTTGACGTCGGATCGGTAAGCCTACATAGGAGCTGAATTGAAGAAAGTCTCAGGAGCGCATGAAGTTAGCACCATTTTGATTCTTCAGAGACAGAGGCACAGAGACACATTGAGCCAACACCAGGGCTCGGCAAATGAGGATGGAGACCTCAGACACAGTAATCCGCTATGTGTGTCTTAGTAGCAGCATGCTCCAGTATCAACTAAACTGCGCAATAACGGACGGCGCCATTACTGCTAACCTGACACAACTGCACTACCACACTATGTAAGTCGAGCACTACTTGCTCTCACAATATTTACTTAAAATACTGGCTAACTGTATAGAGGATAGAAGAGAACCCGGAGAAGCTGTAAAGTTGACAACTCACAAGGGAGCACAGAAAATCACTTAGCGGGCCCCGCCATAATCAAGGAGTTTTGTGACATACATTTGATAAAGATAGTTTGTGGCTGGAACTGTTAAAAGAGAGGAGCAGTAATAAATACACTACGACTTAAGGGGTAAATAATAATACAAGGCCTAACTTCATTTGAACCTCAATTACTACAAATAAACTATAGTCACCCCACGCTGTGGCAAATATGGCTGCTAGAAAGCCAAATAAAAATCCCCCTGCAGGAAAAGCAGCAACAGCTAGTCTGTTTTTCAAGCCTTCTAAAGGGGAAAGGGCAATAGAACCACAAGAAATTGATCAGGAAACCGATGCAGAAGCGGACATAGATCCTCAAAGCAGCGCCAGAGATTTAACTCCAGTTACAAAAGATGATATCAAAGCCCTAGTCTCAAAGCAGGACATTACTAACAATTTCGAAAAAATGTGGGACAAGATGGACTCTTTTCAAACCACAATAACTAACAGCCTGGCTGAGTTCCGGCGTGAAATATCAGACCTGGGCACAAGAGTAATGGCACTAGAAGATAATGAAGATACAATGGAAGAAAATATCTCAGCTATTTCTCAGAAAACCCAGGATCATCAACAGGAAATAGATATTCTCCACGACAAAATGGAGGATTTAGAAAATCGGTCCCGCAGAAGCAATATACGCATTAAAGGAGTCCCAGAAACCATAACTCAACCAGACTTGCAAAACTACCTCAGGGGGCTATTCCAAGTAATCACAGGTAGTATGGCGGAAGACAACTTCCAGATGGAGAGGGCACACAGGGCCCTTAAAGCCAAGCCAAAGGGGGACTACCCACCTAGAGATATTATAGTTAAAATGCTCAGGTTCCCAGAAAAAGAAGCCATTCTCCAGGCGGCGAGGAAAAATCGCACCTTCAAGTATCAGGGAGTAGTGGTCCCATTTTATCAGGACTTGTGTGTACGCACGCTACAAAGAAGGGGTGCACTAAGACCACTCACTCAGCTGCTCCGAAAGAACCAAATAAATTATCGATGGAGTTTCCCTTTTGCTCTGTCTATCCTGCATGAGGGCAAAATCCTTACGATAAGAGACAGACAAGATATACCGGATATCTGTGCCTACCTTAGTCTGGAGGTTCCAGAGCTGCCTTCTAACCAAGCAAACTCGGAAAAAGAAGGCAACATGCAGAATACAGACGCCAATAAGAAAACAAAGTGGACAAAAGTCCCCAAGAAAAAGCCGAAATGAAAAAAAAGAAGAGGCAGCGACAATAGGGAAGCATCCCTGGCTTCTCTGGAAGGTTCCTCATGGAGGCAAGATGCAGATGAGTATACAGAGACTATTGACTCCTTTTTTTTTAGCTTAGGGAATGCTCCACGGGAATATCATGACCAATTCTGTTTCTGTTTTAGATTATACCTCATATGGGAAAACCAGTATAAGATTACAATTTCAACATGAGAGTGAGAAAAATTGGGGGAAGGGGGGGAAATCCCCATAATAGGGGGAATTTATGTGGTAATTCATATTCTATAGATTTTGAAGATATGTTAATAATTGCAATGATTATATCACGAAAAAATGGTTTGATGTCTTAAGATAAAGATTATCCTTTGCTATTTCAGTAGGTTCTATGATAGATATGTTACAAATGCACCATTAGTTATTTAAGATGTTTATGCAAAGTCTAAATTATGTTCAGGAGTTATTCCTGAAATCTAAGTTTTGTTATTCTTGGTTTTTTGTTAAGTTGAAGTTTGTTATTTATTGCTATTTATGTATGGTCATTAAGGTCTCTGGAAGGAATGCAACAGTTAGTCAGACCAATAGGGAGCAATTCCACATAAAATCCTACAAGACGAGAGTATCCCACTGACAAATCTGATGCAGACAACACTCACTATTCTCTCACATAATGTGAGAGGTCTCAATACCAATGTAAAACGTAAGGTAGCTCTTAATCAATATATAAAACTGGGAGCGAAAATCATATTTCTACAAGAGACCCACTTTACACAAACCCTAATACCCAAATACTGGCACAAATATTTCCCCACTCACTACCACTCAACCACAGATAAAAAAATTAGAGGTGTCTCTATCCTTATTCATTCATCCCTTCAGTTTGCAACTGAAGAGGTAATAACAGACCCAGAAGGCAGATATCTAATTGTCAGAGGGAGAATACAAGACACAAGGGTAACCCTTTGTAACATATATGCACCAAACGAACAGCAACACATATTTTTTCGACAGATTTCACACCTTATCATCCAGTGGTCCCAGACCAGAACAATTCTGGCTGGTGATTTTAATATTACATTGATAGCTAAAACAGGAGACCCTGAGAAGAAAACTTCACATAAACAACTTAGGAAAAACTCCATAGCAAAAACAATAAAAGAAATGCTAGATACACATAATTTAGTTGACACTTGGGAAACTTTATTTGGCAACACTACAGACCACACTTGCTACTCACATGCACATAACAAATACACCAGGCTGGATTATGTTATGGTGAGTCAGACTCTCATCCCAAACATCATAAATGCCCGCATACATACATCAGTGTGGTCTGACCACTCGGTGGTTCAAGTGGAGATGAGGGGTATAGTAAACCTCCATAGACAGAGATCCTGGACTTATGACAAGAACCTATTAGGAAGGGAATTCATCTACAAAGAAACACTTAAAAGCATGACAGAATACTGGCAAAAAAATGAAAACTCCACTACTAACCCGATTTTTACCTGGGCAGCACACAAACCTTATCTTAGGGAAATCCTGATTAAAGAAAAGGCGAAACTCACCAAACAAGCTAATAAAACCATAGACCAGCTACAGTCGGAGATTCAGTCTTTAGAAACACAACACAGGCAAACACACTCCCCTACCATATTTAGATTACTCCAAACTAAGAGAAAAGTACAGGAAAAAATCTTAAACGAATCAGCTATAAGAGCCATTCAGAGACTAAGGACCAATTACTTCATGTATTCAAATAAACCCGATAAATATCTAGCTAATAAGTTAAGAGAAAGGGTCAAGAAATACTCTATCCCTGTTATACAACACGCGGACGGTTCAAAAACTACTAACCCACAAGACATCTCAGACACCTTTGCCACATATTATGAAATTCTATATGATGGTCAGAAGGTCCAACACTCTAGTCAGACGAGAGACTTGTTAGCATCATTTCTACAACACACTGAACTTAAGGCAATTAGCCCATCCGATAAGGACACTCTAAACGGAGAAATCTCCACCCAGGAAATAATTACTGTCTTAAAAGAACTCAAGATAGGGAAAGCAGCTGGCCCAGATGGCCTACCCAGTGAATACTATAAACTCTTTAAACATGCACTAATCCCTCATCTCAAAGAATTTTGCAATAATGTAATGCAGGGAGTAGAGATTCCAGTGGACATACTCAGAGCCAAAATTATAGTGATCCCTAAACCAGGGAAAGACCCAACAAGATGCCAAAACTACAGACCAATCTCCCTTATTAATCAGGATATAAAAATACTTACAAAAATTTTAGCCAACAGACTTAAACATATACTTCCAGATATAATACACCCAGATCAGGTGGGGTTCATTCAGGGAAGGGAGGCACCGGATAACATCAGGAGGACAATAGATCGGACAGAATTCCTAGTGGCGGAGGGTACGCCTTCTCTGCTCCTATCGCTGGATGCGGAGAAGGCGTTCGACCGAGTGGACTGGCCATACATGTTTGCAGTTCTTTCCAAAATGGGGTTTGAGGGGGCTTTCGTACAAGCGATCAAGGGTTTATACTCTACACCTATGGCTACGGTTAGTGCAGCAGGGTATCAGTCGAGGCCTATAAAAATAATGAATGGTACTAGACAAGGTTGTCCTTTGTCCCCGCTCCTGTTTGCGATCTGTATAGAGCCGCTAGCATCTCGTATTAGATATTCAGGAGACATCAAGGGGGTCAATATAGGACAATCAGAATACAAATTATCGCTTTTTGCCGATGATGTGCTGCTGACGCTGACTAAATCTATGGGCTCTTTAACACATCTATATGGAATTCTGCAGGAATTCTCTAAAATATCAGGTTACAAAGTTAATCTAGATAAATGCGAAGCACTACCATTGTCGCTCCCCCCCCCCACACAAAAAAATTAATTGAGATTAATTTTAACATTACTTGGGTTAAAAACTCTATTTCATACCTAGGAACCAAAATTTCAGATTCATTTGATAAATTATACAATTTAAATTACATTCCATTATATAAGACTATAAGGAAAAATATCGGGAAATGGAAAGGAGGGGGCTTCTCCTGGTATGGTCGCCTATCAACCATTAAAATGAATATTTTCCCTAAGATATTATATTTATTTTGGGCCTTACCAATTAAGATTCCCTCTACAGATCTACAAAAATTACAATCCGATCTCCATTCCTTCCTCAGAGGCGATAGGAAAGCCAGAATAGCATCACAAATTCTTACCCAACACAGACAATTAGGAGGGGTAGGTCTACCTAATTTAGCTGACTACTATCAGGCATCACGACTCGCCCAGGCTACCCTCTTAAGTAAACAATCCAATAATGTTATATGGACAGAGATTGAAAGGGATATACATGGACAGGAATACTCGGATGATATCCTATGGAAGTGGGGTGGGCAGACACACCACAATAAGGTTCGACTTTCAGCCACTTTACACACTGTCTCTGTCTGGAAAACAGCAACCACGGGCCAGACTCTCATACCAACACACACCTGAGCCAAATCCTTAAGGCTTCTTATACCAAATGAGACTCAGAGATCTTTGGGGAAATGGGCGAACAAAGGGCTCTACAGAGTAGCAGACTTTTTACTGAAAGGACGTTCAATATTATATAACCAACTACAGGAAATCCTTCACCCCTATAAACTGCACTGGTATATTTACTTGCAAATGTCATCAGCTCTGAATAGATACCTCATACAACATACAAGATGCCCAAAAACAAATTTAGAGAGACTCTGCATGTCACCGAATAGGGAGAAACACACAATCTCTAAACTGTATACAGATATTCAAGAAAGCAAATGTAACACCAAATCTAACTTAATGTTGAAGTGGGAGACAGACTTGGGGTTTGCTGTCCCGAGGGAAGAGTGGAATCAGATCCTCTATGACTCATGTAGAGGTTTGATTAGTGCAGACCCTAGGGAGAACACCATCAAAACCTCATTTAGGTGGTACCTATAAGAACATCCCACTTCTCATCTACTGATTATAGGCTTTGCTATAGGGGATGTGGAGAACAAGGTTCGTATATCCATATGTGGTGGACCTGCCCTATAATAAAAAACATATGGTCCCAACTAAACAACCTATTAGGTCACCTACTTGACGAACACATCTCATTAACAATACCTCAGGCACTCTTAAATAGAGGGCTCGATCAATTCAATCCAGCAATTAATACATTTATTAAAATCTTATGTACAGCAACTGGGACATGTATAGCGAGACATTGGAAAGTTGGAACTCCTACATGGAAAGAGGTGACAGATAAGATACAAGATATATACATAATGTCAGAAGGGACGGCCCGAATACAAAGTAACATGGACCAGTTTCAGAAGGTGTGGTTCTATTGGATCATGAATAGCAGCCCAAGTAGGGAATGATAATGTGCAGAAATGGGGATGAACAGTAAAGATGCTCTAGGCTAGTATTATAATATACATGAGATAAGGATATGATTGTGAACCTATAACCCTAACGATGTAATCCAAGAGACATAACAGATGTTATTCATTAGAAACTATTAAGAAGAAATAAATGACCATACAGAATAGTTTAGTTCCCGTTCAAAGGTTTATTCAGTTTTAACAAGTTTGAAGTTGATACATAAAAGTAAGTAAACAATCTTAAGGCAACAGTAATAGCCAATCATAGCTCAATTAATCCCGACTCAACAACTCAACACTTTTAGGTGGAATGTCAGGAAGATAATTAAATACATTTTAGAGGGAAGGTCAAAGGGTTAATTTTATCAATAGAAGTCGACCACCATTATTTGGCTTGACCACCACTGCTATCAATATGTAATTGCACTGAAAAGGAATACCCATGTATTAATATGCTTTTGTTCTATAGTTTGTTGGTAGAACACTGATCATACATTTATGAATCCTGTACATGAAAATGTGGGACAATTGAAAATGTTATGTTTACATGCCTTTTGAATCATAATAAAAATTATTTTAACATAAATAGCTAGTGAAACTTAAAAAAAAAAACATCTACATGTTATTTTCAGACAAATCTTTTCTTTGAAGGCATCATTCGATCTAGCATTTATTAATGGCTAGATTACAAGTGAAGTGCTAAATTATCACGTGCCTGCAAATGGGCAAAAAGGTGACCCTTTAAATAAAAAACAACTGCACTAGTCGGTTGGTGGAAATGGGGTGTTAGAAAAAAAAAATGGCACTGAAAAGTGGCTTTACTTTGAGGTCTATGGGAACTGTGTGCTCCCAGTAAATACATATGCATATTAACACAAAAATACTGTATATATGTATATAGTCATATACATTTAAAAATATGCTTCCATCGCTGCGCTACTTACCCCTTTGCTGCGCAAAGTTCTGATGCCGTCTCTCATGGCATTAGAACGAGGCTCCTATTGGAGCCTATAGAAGCATGCTCTCATGAGCACAATGCTACCGTGCAATGCTAACGCATGGTCGCGTTCGCATTGCACCTAACTTGTAATACTATTGCACATTAGCGTGTTCTGGTATTACAAAGTGGAGCACAATTTAATTTTGCTAAGCAAAAGCTATATATTGTGCTCCACTTATAATCTGGCCCTTAGTGTTTAATGTCTTTTTAAGATGTAGCAATTCAATCATTTAATTCACTATTGTTTATAATCATATGGTTTTAAAACTATTGCTTAAAAATAAAATGGAATTAAACACTAAACGAGTGCACAAAAGGCTCATTCTTTGTATGCTAGCCTTATTTTAAAGTCATACATTACTAGACAATCACAAGAACATGTCTTAAACATGTATTAATAAAAGAGGCCATTTTTTACACTCATGCGGGTTGTTTAATTTTTTTTATATTCATTACATATACTGTTTATATAATATACATAAAGAAGAAACTATATTTTATAGTATACATTAAAGATAGATTATGTAGTAAATAATTTATAAGAACATTATTTTTGGACATTTATTTCAAGGAACATAAATGAAATGTGCACATATGCTTAAAAAAAACCCATTTTAAAATATAGCTGAAAGCAGATATAGAGGTGTCCAAGCGCATCACCTTTGCAATGGCATACAAACAGCTAAGTCACAATATAAAGCTATAAAGCAAGTTTTTACAGTTCTAACATAAGCAGTTGGTAAAACAGTTGGTAAAACACATTTTCAAAAGGTTTGTGTTTTTCAAGATGGCTGCCACACAATATGACTAATACTTTCAACACGAACAGATCTAACTCTAGGTCACAATATATGGTTATACAGCACATTTCACAGTTATAAAATAAGCAGTTGCAAAGAAAACACATTTTTGTAATGTTCGCGTTTTTCAAGATGGCTGCCATACCATATGACCAGTACTTTCAACATGAGCAGATGTAACTCTAGGTCAAAATATATGATTATGCAGATAATTTCACAGCTTTAACGTAAGTGGTTGCAAAGAAAACATATTTTCAAAATGTTTGTGTAAACCAATATGGCTGCCACAGCTTGTGACCAATTCCTTCAACATGTAAAACTGACTTTAGGTCACAATATAAGGTTATACAGTAAGTTTCACAGTTTTAACATAAGCGGTTGCAGAGAAAATACATTTTCAAAATTTCTGCGTAAAACAAAATGGCTGCCAGATCATATGATATACAGCCTCCATATTATGCACAATAGTTCTCACTATAGATGTCAATAAACTTGGCAAAAATAAAGCATTTTTGTAAAATGGTTTTTGTTTTATCAGTAATTAAAAAATATTGTTAAGCATTTTTGAACAATTCAAAATGGCTGCCAAACCACATGACATATCAACTTCTCTTGAACAAATCTGAATGTTAGTCATAAGATAACTCTATAAACAAAATTTCAAGTCTGTCCCATAAGCAGTTTCGGAGAAGATTTTTGTAGTTTTTAAAAACAGTGCATACAAAACAAAATGGCCACCAAGCTATGCAATGTTTGGCTTTCAAATAGACCTCTACAATTTGCAGAAGTTTCATGAAAATGTGCAAATATTTTATTTCACGAAGGCAAATGCGCAGTGCAAATTTTGACTGCAATATTGTCTTTGGGAGGTCATGGCTATGTGTAATCATGTGTCTACTACACTGTAATATAGTTAAATATTGTAAAACAAATGCATTAATTGCAAATTTACGCAATTAAATTCGATCAAAATGTTAATGTTTCGATGTAGCCATGTTGAACAAACTTGGTAAAGGACCTTGCAAGGAGCATATGTGCAAAATTGCGCTTCATTGATGTTTGAAGATTTTCGCAAAATGCAAGATGGCTGCCACATTATGTGACCAATTCACTTCTCTTGAGCAATAGCAAATGTAGGTCATAGTAACATTAAGCACAGCAAGTTTTAAAGTTGTAACATAAGCAGTTTAAGAGCTGAAGATTTTTAAGTATTTGTCAAAATTAGTAGCAAAAATCAATATGGCTGCTAGAACATGTGACCTTTGAGCACAATATTGCATGAGAGGTAGCAGAGCAATAGGCTGTACCAGCATACTTGATTTCAAGAGCTTTGCATTAGCAGTTAAAGAGTTATGGGCAACGGAATAAGTTTGGCAGAATAATAATAATACAAATAATAATAAATATAGCTGCAAGCAGCAATAGAGATGGTCAAGTGCATCGCCTTTACAATGGCATACAAGCAGCTAAGTCATAATGTACAGCTATACAGCAAGTTTTACAGCTGTAACATAAGAGGTTGCAAAGAAAACACATTTTTTGGAAATTATTGCAATTTTCAAGTTGGCTGCCAAATCATATGACCAATACTTTCAACACAAACAGATGTAACTCTAGGTCACAATATATGGTTATACAGCAAATTTCACAGTTTTAACGTAAGCAGTTGCAAAGAAAACACATTTTGTTAATTTTCGTGTAAACCAATATGGCTGCCACAGCTTGTGACCAATTCCTTCAACATGAAGAACTGTGACTCTATGTCACAATATAAGGTTATACAGCAAGTTTCACAGTTATAACATAAGCGGTCACAGAGAAAATAGATTTTCGGAAATTTTAGTGCAAAACAAAATGGCTGCTAGATCATATGATATTCAGGCTCCATATTATGTACAATTGTCCTCTCCATAGATGTCAATAAACATGGAAAAAATAAAGCATGAAGGCGACTGTGCAATGCAAACTTTGACCGCAATATTGTCTTTGGGGGTCATGGCTATGTGTAATCATGTGTCTACTACACTGTAATATAGTTAAATAGTGTAAAACTAATGCATAAATTGCAAATTTACGCAATTAAAAGTCGATAAAAAGGTTAATGCCTCACAGCAGCCATGTTGATTATGGATAAATCTCAGTTTGAACAAACTTGGTAGAGGACGTTGCAAGGAGCATATGTGCAAAATTATGCATCATTGAACATAGCAGTTTCAGGGAAGAAGATGTTTTAAGATTTTCCCAAAATACAAGATGGCTGCTACATCATGTGACTGAGGCACTTCTCTTGAGCAATAGCTAATCTAGATCATAGCAGCAGAGAGCACACAAGTTTCAAAGTTGTAACATAAGTAGTTGCAGAGCTGAAGATTTTTAAGCATTTGTCGAAATTAGTCGCAAAATGCAATATGGCTGCCAGATCATGTGACCTATGAGTTAAATGTTGCCTGAGATGTAGCAGAGCAATAGGCTGTACCGGCATACTTGGTTTCAAGAGCTTTGCATTAGCAGTTCAAGAGAAGTGGAATAATATTAATAATATGTGATTTTCACACAATTCAAAATGGCTGCAGCACTATAAGACTTAATCGCTCCTAAAAAAAAATTGGGGAAACCAGACGTGGACTCCTTGCCCAATGTGCTTAGAGGGATATGACTGCACCTCACTGACTAGGCCCAAAGGAGGCCGAAACGATAGCCTGGGGTTCTTATGTTCCTTGTTCAGGGGAGAATTGCCTGGTATTTCGGGGCTGGATTGACCATGTTGGCGGGGTCAGACTGATTTACTACAGGAAAATTTTCCTCTGTGAAAAGCACAATTGGGCAGAAAGAAACTACTCCCAGGTGTCAACCGGGCCATAGAACAAGCTATTGATGCAGCTGTTCGTTCCTGGTAGATTGCTTCTCTTTATGTTTTGTATATGTGTAATCATGTGTCTACTACACTGTAATATAGTTAAATAGTGTAAAATTAATGCATAAAGTAAAAATTTACGCAATTAAAAGTCGATAAAAATTTTAATGTCTCGCGGCAGCCATGTTGATTATGGAAAAATCACAGTTTGAACAAACTTGGTAGAAGACCTTACACGGAGAACATGTGCAAAATTGTGCTCCATTGCACTAAGTGGTTTAAGAGAAAAAGATGTTTAAAGATTTTCGCAAAATGCAAGATGGCTGCCACATCATGTGACCAAGGCACTTCTTTTGAGCAATAGCAATTCTAGGTAACAGCAGCAGAGAGCACAGCAAGTTTTAAAGTTGTAACATAAGCAGTTACAGAATAAAAGATTTTTAAGAATTTATCGAAATTTGTTGCAAAAAGCTATATGACTGCCAGAGCATGTGACCTATTAGTTCCATGTTACATGAGATGTAGCAGAGCAATAAGCTGTACCAGCATTCCTGATTTCAAGAGCTTTGCTCAAACAGTTAAGCAGTTATGGGCAATTGAATAAAAAGCTAGGCGGAATAAAAAAATAAAAAATAAAATAAATATAGCTGCAAGCAGCAATAGAGGTGGCCAATCACATCACCTTTGCAATGGCATACAAGCAGCTAAGTCACAATATAAAGCAATAAAGCAATTTACAGTTCTAACATAAGAAGTTGTAAAAAAAGCACATTTTCTAAATGTTTACGTTTTTTCAAGATGGCTGCCACACCATATGACTTATGCATTCAACACAAACAGATGTAACTCTAGGTCACAATATATGGTTATACAGCAAATTTCACAGCTTTAACATAAGCGGTTGCAAAGAAAACACATTATTGAGTTTTTAGTGTTTTTAAAGATGGCTGCCACACCATGTGACAAATACTTTCAACATGTACAGATGTAACTCTAGGTCACAATATATGATTATACAGCAAATTTCACAGCTTTAACATAAGCGGTTGCAAAGAAAACACATTTCCGAAATGTTTGCATAAACCAATATGGCTGCCACAGCTTGTGAGCAATTCCTTCAACATGAACAACTGTGACTCTATGGGGCCTAGCTATCAAGCTCCGAACCCCGTGTTTCTGGCGAGTCTTCACAAAGACCGCTGCTCCATAACCCTGTCTGCCTGCTCTGAACAGGCGGACAGGAATCGCCGGAATTCAAACCGATCGAGTACGATCGGGTTGATTGAAACCCCCATGCTGGCGGCCCATTGGCCGCGAGTTTGCAGGGGGGCGGCGTTGCACAAGCAGCTCTTATGAGCTGCTGGTGCAATGCTGAATACGTAGAGTGTATTGATCTCCTCATTCAGTGATGTCTTGCGGACCTGATATGCACTGTTGGATCAGCTCCGCAAGACATTTGTTAAATTGGCCTCTATGTCACAATATAAGGTTATACAGCAAGTTTCACAGTTCTAAACACAATGGCTGCCAAATCATGTGATATAGAGCCTCAATATTATGCACAATAGTGGTCACCATAGATGTTAATAAACATGGCAAAAGTAAGGCATTTTTGTAAAATGTTTTTTGTTTTATTATTAATTTAAAATGATCGTTCAGCGTTTTTTAACAATTCAAAAAGACTGCCAAACTACAAAACTGATTGACTTCTCTTGAACAAATCTGAATATTGGTCATAAGATAACTCTATAAACCTAATTTCACGCCTGTGTCATAAGTGGTTTCGGAGAAGAAGATTTTTGTAGTTTTTAAAAAAAGAGCATACGAAACAAAATGGCTGCCAAACTATACAATGTATGGCTTTCAAATTGCACATACTAATGCTCACTATACACCTCTACAATTTGCAGAAGTTTCATGAAAATTTGGAAATGTTTTATTTCACAAAGGCAACTGTGCAGTCCGAATTTTGACTGCAATATTGTCTTTGAGGGTTATGACTATGTGTAATCATGTGTCTATTACACTGTAATATTGTTAAATATTGTAAAACTAATGCATAAAGTGCAAATTTATGCAAATAATTGTCGATAAAAAGGTTAATGTCTCACGGCAGCTATGTTGATTATGGAAAAATCGCAGTTTGAAGGAGCATATGTGCAAAATTGCGCTTTATTGCACTAAGCTGTTTAAGAGAAGATCTTTAAAGATTTTCGCAAAATACAAGATGGCTGCCACATCATGTGACCAAGGCACTTCTCTTGAGTAATAGCAAATCTAGGTCATAGTAGCACTGAGCACAGCAAGTTTCAAAGTTGTAACATAGGCAGTTTTAGAGCTGAAGCGTTTGTCGAAATTAGTCGCAAAAAGCAATATGGCTGCTAGAACATGTGACCTATGAGTGCAATATTGCATGAGATGTAGCAAAGCAATAGGCTGTACCAGCATACTTGATTTCAAGAGCTTTGCATTAGCAGTTCAAGAGTTATGGGCAATAGAAAAAGTTTGGCGGAATAATAATAATAAAAGTAATAATAATCCTGACAATAACAATAGGTTGTCCAGCAACTTCGGTGCATGGCCACCTAAATATAGCTGCAAGCAGCAACAGAGGTGACCAAGCGTATTGCCTTTGCAATGGCATACAAGCAGCAAAGTCAACATATAAAGCTATAATGCAAGTTTTTACAGTTCTAACATAAGCAGTTGGTAAGAAAACACATTTTCAAAATTTTTGCGTTTTTCAAGATGGCTGCCACACAATATAACTAATACTTTCAACACGAGCAGATCTAACTCTAGGTGACAATATATGGTTATACAGCAAATTTCACAGCTTTAACATAAGCGGTTGCAAAGAAAACACATTTTCGAAATGTTTGCGTTTTTCAAGATGGCTGCCATACCATATGACCAGCACTTTCAACATTAGCAGATGTAACTCTAGGTCAAAGTATATGGTTATGAAGCTAATTTCACAGCTTTAACATAAGCAGTTGCAAAGAAAACACATTTTTGAAATTTTCGCGTAAACCAATATGGCTGCCACAGCTTGTGACTAATTACTTCAACGTTTGTCAAAATTAGTAGCAAAAGCAATATGGCTGCTAGAGCATGTGACCTATGAGCGCAATATTGCATGAGATGTAGCAGAGCAATAGGCTGTACCAGCATACTTGATTTCAAAAGCTTTGCATTAGCAGTTCAAGAGTTATGGGCAATAGAATAAGTTTGGCAGAATAATAAAAAAATAATAATAATAATAATAATCCGGACAATAACAATAGGTTATCCAACACTACGTGCTTGGCCACCTGATAATAATAATCCTGACAATAACAATAGGTTGTCCAGCAACTACATTGCTTTGCCACCTAATTATACTTTCATTATCAAAAAAAGTTTGCAGGAAAATGTATTACTTTTCAGTAGCATACACACATATGCTGTGGATGGCCTACACAACTATAATCAAACACTGCACATTTTATAGAGATCTAATATCTTCTATATTTAAAAATGTGTCATTATATATAGATATAGATTTATAGAGACAGAGATATATATTTAATAATATGTTTTAATGTGTTTTAACAGACATACTTGAAATCCCTATGTTCTTTTTATTTTAAAATATATATTACTATATATCTAAATAAACAGTATATATATATATATATATATATATATATATATATATATATATATATATTTAAAAATTAAAATAACATTTTCTGTGAAGAACATTGGAATTTTAACGTACCTTCGGCTTTAGTGCAGTTTCGGGTTAGCACACAAACAATAAATAAAACAGGCTTTTTTAGCGTACCCCATATAAAACTATGGAGAGAGGGAGTTAACAAGGTTGTGGTATTCTAAGTCCTGAAGTTAGCTCTTGCACAAACTTCTTACTTGTAATACACGTGCTAATATGCCCATGCTATTTTTTTTACTTTGAGTGCAATTAGCTCACAAATGAAAAAATAAATAAATTTGTGTTCCACTTGTAATCTAGCCCAATGGTTGTCAATCACTAAAAAATACAAATACACAAAAAAAATACTACTGCTGTCCAGGCTGCTCTCACCAGCTGACCAGGCCACTCATCTTCATCCCGCTGGTCCAGCATTCTCTCTTCCCCTGACAGTTTCCTCTCTGTATGTTGCAACTGTTAATATGTTCTAGAGATATTTTGTGTTTTTACATTTACTTGATGACGATGAAGACATGTTCAGTCTTTTCTTTTATATGATGTGATTCAATTGTCACTGAAAAAAAGGGCCATTGCTGCTTTTGGTATGGGCAGCTCCATTTTGTTTTTAAGGTTTGAGCAGGAGCATGGTGGCTGATATTGTTATCATTTATCCAATGGGTGTTGTAGGTTGATCTGTGGGTGTTGAGCATTCATCACATGACTAATTTAGTTGATAACTTGTTGTTGGGTGGATTGTGATCATCAAATTTGATTTTGTCCAAATAATGCATTGTATGGGGGACTTTTCTAATACTTTTCAAAATGTAAACGGTGGTTCTCAATGTGGTTTGAATTGTGATCATCAAAAAAGGCATATTGGGAGCTGTAAAATCATGATAGATTGAAATCAACCCCATAATGTGTGCTAGTAACACTCAGAAACACACAGTAACTGATTTTTAACTGCATCACTGTAAAATGAATCAGTAGTAATAGTGTTAAAGGGACATTAAAAACTAAATGCATGCTAGATAGAATGATGCATTCAAAGAAAAGATTAGTCCATGAGTAACATGTAGATGTATTTTTTAAAGTTTCATTAGTTGTTTAAAAAGTGACAAAATAAGTGTAAAGTTTTAGTGTCTATAAAACACTGGGAGCTGCCATGTTGTAACTTGTGTTACCTTCTCTGCTGTGGCCAATTAGGGACAGTTATAAATAGGTCACTAGAGTGTGCAGCCAATGGTTGTGCTGGATTTAACAGTGTTCCGCACTTCCATTTCTAACAGGAACTGAAAAGCTCACAATTTCAGAATGGAATTACAGGCAAAGAGGACAAAATAAATAATGAAAGTATATTACAGAGCTGTTTTATATATAAAATATATCATTTTATATTACCATCTCAAAGTGTTTAATGTCCCTTTAAATGGACAGTAAAGTCCAAAATAAACTTTCATGATTCAAATAGGGCATGAAAAGTCCAAAATAAACTTTCATGATTCAAATAGGGCATGACATTTTAAACAACTTTCCAGTTTACTGTTATCACCAATTTTGCTTTGTTCTCTTCGAATTCTTAGTTGAAAGCTAAACCTAGGTAGACGCATATGCTAATTTCTTAGACCTTGAATGCCGCCTCTAATATGAATGCATTTTGACAGTTTTTCACCACTATAGGGTGTTAGTTCATGTGTTTCATATAGATAACATTGAGCTCACACACATGAAGTTACCTAGGAGTCAGCACTGTTTGGCTAAAATGCAAGTCTGTCAAAAGAACTGAAATAAGGGGGCAGTTTGAAGAGGCATAGATATAAGGTAACTACAGAGGTAAAACGTGTATTATTATAACTGTGTTGGTTATGCAAAACTGGGGAATAGGTAATATAGGGATTATCTATTTTTTTTAAACAACAGCAATTCTGGTGTTTATGGTTCCTTTAAAGGTGCATTAAAATCAAACACATATCCCTGTAGCATAGTTAAAAATAATTCCTTTTAGATTATGTACAAAAAAATTATTTGTGTGGGTAACACAGAAGATCACTGAACATGACATTTATAAAAGAAGAGGTCTAAAAACGTCTATAGCACATAAGGGTGACAGATGTTTGGTGCTGAAAGGGTTAATGTTAGATTGCATTTGTTGCTTTATATGTAAATACTGTATAAACATGAAACTGGTTTTGTTACAGCTAAAGAAAAAACTAAACATTAAACATATTTATTTGTGACATGCAGATGAATAATTCATTGTGATATCACTGCAGACTAACTTTACAACATTTTTTTTTCTTAGAATAGAAAGAACATTCTGATTTTAGCTATGTGAAAATATTAATATTCAATAACAAAATGCAGATTTCAGCATTTGCTGAAATTACTTGAGCAGAAAATAAATAGAATCATAACTATGTACACAATAAACTTACAAGCAAACTAAGCAGCTTCCTAGGGGAACTGTGATCATAAAGACACTCACATGTGTTTTCCTATCATGAAAAATATTCTTCTAAAATATGTAGTCAATAAAGTAGTATATAAAAATAACTGTGTAATGAATAATGAGTTGATAAAAAGCAGATGTAGCACTCATGACGGGTTCACTGTACTAGCACAACTGAAAGGTTGACAAGCTGTGTGCAACCTCGCAACCCCCAGAAGTTAATAAAGACCATAATAGTCTTTGGGAGTTAAAGGGACAGTCTAGACAAAATTAAACCTTTATGATTCAGATAGGGCATGTAATTTTAAACAACGTATTGTTACTTTTATCATCACATTTGCTTTGTTCTTTTGGTATTCTTAGTTGAAAGCTAAACATAGCTAGGCTCATATGTTAATTTCTAAGCCCTTGAAGGCCACCTCTTATCTGAATGTATTTGACAGTTTTTCCCAGCTAGAGGGAATTAGTTCTTGTGCCATATAGATAAGATTGAGTTCGCGTCTGTGGAGTTACTTATGACAGGGCACTGATTGGTTAAAATGCAAGTCTGTCAAAAGAACTGAAATAAGGGGACAGTCTGCAGAGGCTTAGATACAAGGTAATCACAGATGTAAAAAGTATATTGATATAACAGTGTTGGTTATGGAAAACTGGGGAATAGTTAATAAAGGGATTATTTATCTTTTTAAACAATACAAATTCTGGAGTAAACTGTCCCTTTAATCCTAGTATCTCATTCCAGCTGTTATATGCAACCTATGACAATGCCAAACCAAAACCCCATTCTCTTAGTGTGCCTTAACCATGTGTGAAGTCTTTATACCAGTACCAAAGCTAGCTAGAATAATAAATGAACCTGCTTAATAAATTAACCCTTTGTGGGGTGTCATAGTAATGTATCATCTGGGGTGTTAATGCCACCTACTGGGAAAGCAATACATGGCATAAAGTAGGGTAACCCAAATCTGTAAATTGGTGTATCCATCCACTTATGGGACATTCCCTTTATGTTTATTTATTTCTCTCCCCTCTCATAATACTCTCTTTTTATTCTCTTTTTGGACAGAGCACATTCCTGTGTGTGTGTTGATGTCTTTCACATGGATTTACAATGCTAGAGGTTATACATAAAAAAGATGTTTTGTCAATCTTCACATGCATTGCATTACACCTGTCACATATTACTAGTCCCAAGGACACACTGGGGAGTCACAGACATGAGTACATGTTAATGGAACTTTGATGTAAAAAAAATAATTAGAGTCTATGGCCTCCATGTACTAAGCAGCGAGCGGACAATCTTCTAAACTCGTATGTATCATTACCTGCTCAAGTTAGCGTGTAAAGCCCGCCCCTTCTCTTGTGTGACCAATTGTGTGAGAGATGGGACTGTCAATCACAGAGAGCGAGTGAGCTCTTGTTGATTTCTCCTCTCCACCTTCAGATTTGAACAGCCAATAGGATTTCAGTAGCTTTCATCCTATTGACTGATTTGAAAATGTCAGCCAATAGGAATGCAAGGTACCTAATTTTTTTTAAACGGGTACCTTGCATTCAAGCTTCAGTGTATGGCGGTGACTGTATGAAGAGGATTCTCCATGCTGGATGTCCGTGCCACCACCACCGCTGATGCACCGTGCCTCCACAGCTCCGCACCTCCACAGCTCGGCGACACCGGGATAAAGAAAGAAGATGGCCTCTTGATGGATGAAGATGTCGCCGTCTGGATGAAGACTTCTTGCCGTCTGGATGAAGATGGATGTCCGGACTTCAGGAACCATGATATTTTATGGGGTTAGTGATATTTTTTTTTTTTTTTGGTGTTTTTTTTTTAGATTAGGGATGGGCACTGTAAAAGAGCTGAATGCCCTTTTAAGGGCAGCAAAAGAGCTGAATGCCCTTTTAAGGGCAATGCCCATACAAATGTCCTTTTAGGGGCAATGGGTAGCTTAGGTTTTATTTAGACTTAGGTTTTTTTATTTTGGGGGGTTGGTTGGGTGGGGGGTTTTACTGTTGGAGGGACTTTGTAATTTTATGTTGGTAAAAGAACTGTTTAACTTAGGGCAATGCCCTACAAAAGGCCCTTTTAAGGGCTATTAGTAGTTTATTGTAGGTTAGGGGGTGTTTTTTGGGGAGGCTTTTTTATTTTTATAGGGCTATTAGATTAGGTGTAATTGTTTTTATTTTTGATAATATTGTTTATTGTTTTTTTATTTTTCCTAATTTTAGTGTTTATTATTTTTTTTAATGTTAATTTTTTTTATTTTTTTTCGTAGTATTAGTTTTTTTTAAATTTGTAATTTAGGTTTTATATTTTTTTCATGTTGTTTGGATTTTTTAATCATGTAATTTAAGTTTTTTAATTGGTATTTTTTTTATTTTATTAGAATAGTTATGTTAGGTTAATTTATAGTTTAATCTTAGTTTTTTTTTATTTCACAGGTAAGTTTTTATTTAGTTTAAGATAGTTATATTGTAACTTTTAATTTAAAGTTAGGGGGGTGTTAGGTTTAGGGGTTAATAGTTTAATTAAGTGTTTTGTGTTTTGGGGGGCTAGCGGTTTAGGGGTTAATAGCTTTATTTAGTATTGACAATGTCGGGGAGTGGCAGATTAGAGGTTAATAGGTTTAGCTTATTAGTTACGATGTGGGGGCCGGTGGTTTAGGGGTTAATAGGTTTATAAAGTGTTGGAGATGTGGGTGCCAGCGGTTTAGGGGTTAATAGGTTGAATATAGTGTCTGCTATGCGAGAGGGTGGCGGTTTAGGGGTTAATAGGTAGTTTATGGGTGTTAGTTTACTTTGTAACATTTTGGTTATGAGTTTTGTGAAATATTTTTGTTTTTGCAAAATCCATAACTACTGGTCTCAGATTGCTGAATGGATCGTGTCAGAATAGGCAATTGAGGTCCCCTGCCCTCAGGAGGAGGAGGATCTGGAAAGGGAGGAGCTACATGCCGGCTGCATGTCACTTTGCTCTGTGAATGGAAAAAGCAAAAATCGATTGCACCCACAAATACAAGCAAATCCTTGTCACTACAAGTGCATCAGAATGCCTGGAATATTTTTCTCACTTTTAAGAGGCTTGCACAAGCTGCATCTGACGGCTTGCATATGGATCCCTAACAGATTCACCTACAGCTCATTGTCTGGGCCGGTAGTAGAAGCTGTTTGCTAATAGATTAGTCATTATCTTTTCATATATTGACAGCTTGTGAGAGTATCTGCTATTGCAGAGACAGGAAAACTTATTTATATGACTGAGGGCCCCTGCCAAAATGCAGAGTCATTGGCGAGTAAAAAATAATTGGCCCGGAATAATTAATTTGAAGGAGAGGCTCAATACTAGAACAACAAAAGCACAGAGAGGCTCACATGAGTCAAAGACAACAGATTCCCTTAGAAAGAGTAATGGTCCACAGGCTGGGCTGGATGCAAAATAATTGAAAATGTCTAGCACAGCTGTTCACAGTGAACGTTGAAGTCCGGAAGGTACAAGCACTCATGGGGGAGCCTCGGGCTTTACACAGCGTTTGTAAATGGGTAAAGCCTGTCTTTCACACAAAGGGATAATTTTGCAAGAGAACATAGCCATTAGAAAGGTGGAAGAGAGGGTAATCTCAACAGTATCATAGAAAGAAAAAAGAGAAAAGGCGCACAAGGCAAAACTCAAGTGAATAGGTTTTATTACAATTGACAGCACATGAAAGTATTATTGCACTTACTAGAAAAATGAATTAAAATTGCATTCAGATGGAGCGTTTGGTTCATACAGCTCCCTGTCACACATGGTGTAGGCTCAGTTGGACTGCCTTTTAACAGCTTACAGCAGAAAACCATTTGGCAGATGGTTCCGGATCCTCTGTAGCTTTGTGGGGACAAGATGCTTCTGATCGCCAAAACCTCCAAATAGTATGCCAGTATAAGTTATGGCTCCCTGACAAGTGCAACAAATATAGAAGAATACTTTAGTCAAGTAGATTCCTGAGATTACAGACAGGGTATAGGGTTTTGAAACTCCAGTTTTAGAGTAAAGATAATGAGGCCCATTTATCATGCTCCGTATGGAGTTTGAGGGCCCGTGTTTCTGGCAAGTCTTCAGACTCACCAGAAACAGCAGTTATGAAGCAGCGGTCTAAAGACCACTGCTCCATAACCCTGTCCGTCTGCTCTGAGCAGGCGGACAGGAATCACCATAATTCAACCTGATTGAGTATGTTTGGGTTGATTGACACCTCCCTGCTGGCGGCCAATCTGCAGGGGGCGGTGTTGCACCAGCAGATCACACGAGCTGCTGGTGCAATGCTGAATATGGAGAGTGCATTGCTCTTCGCATTCAGCGAGGTCTTGCTGACCTGATCTACACTGTCGGATCAGTTCCGCAAGACCTTTGATAAATAGGCCTCATTGCGGTAGATTTACCAAGCAGCAGATGCTGCAATCTACCCCTGAAGTTTCGGGCTTGCCGGAAACTTAAGTTAAGAAGCAGCGGTCGTAAGACCACTGCTCCTTAACTTATCCACCACCTCTGAGGTGGCAGACTGCGATCATCCCGATTCAATGCGATCGGAATGATTGACACCCCTTACTAGTGGCCGATGGGCCGTGAATGTGCAGGGGGCAACATTGCACAAGCATTTAATATTGCATATGCTGTTGGCATTTTACGATGTTGGGCAGACATGATTCGCTACAGCAATTCATGTCTTCCCGCTGCTTGATAATTTTGCCCCATTGGGTTAATTTTTATGTGTATATATATATATATATATATATATATATATAAAAAATCTCTCTCTGGCTCTCCCTCTTGTAGTACTCCCTCTAATATTTAAAGACTTCTAGGAAAAATATCATGGAATGTTGGGGGATTAGTTCTCCAATTAAAAGGAAAAACATTTTAAAATAACTTAGGTATCATAGCCCTAACATTGCCCTACTAAAAGAAACTCATCTTAAAGAACAGGAGCTAATCAAACTTAAGACCGGATTGGTAGGAAAAGTTATAGCAACGCCATGTTTAAACTTAAATTCAACAATTTATTGTAAGACTTAGATAAAGAGGAAAGATACATAATATTGCAGGCAGAAGTTGAAGGGGTGCTTTTAGTTTTATGTAATGTGTATAGACCTAATGGGTTAGATTAGGAATTTTGGAAAGGGCTCCAAATAAAACTATTACAATATAGCACAAAAATGTAATACTAGCAGGCGATTTAAATATGGTGATGCATCCATCTCTAGACAGACTAAAACCGTCACTAAATAGTAATATTAAGAAAGTTACAAAAGAATTTGCAGTGCTCACATAAATACAAACAGTATTAAATAATATGTCCAAAGAAATGTGCATAGATCTGTAAAGGATATAGTTTTTATGTGTTAAGTTTTGGAGGATCCAAGTAATTCCACACTGTTTCCCAAAGAGGGGATATGCAAAGTAAAGAGAGAGAAACAATAGTGCACTCTGTTTATATATAGAAACTTTCAATTCAAGTCAGGTACTTACACTATTTAGAGCTGTAACTCAGTTCTAAGTATGATTGCAGGTAGGTTTTAGCCCCTTGGCTTCCCAGGCAAAACAGGTCTGTTTTTTGTTTAGAATAGTAAAATACAGCTTTATTAAACAACACAGGATTAAAACTTAACACTGTTACAAATAAACAAATGCACAAAGAAACTCTAAACAGCATATACTGTAATGGCACAGTGTTGCTGAGGCTATTATAGCAATCATAGTACAAAAGTCCTTAGCAGCAATAACAGTGAAAACAGTCTATGATGGTCCTTAGAAATAGTGAATCCGACGATCGTTTTGCCTTACTCCTAAGGTTTTATCAAGGATGTTAGTCTGGTCTCATTTGCTGCCTTTTAAAGGGGGGATTTCCTCCTAATTGGTCCGTTTTTGTGACATCACACATCCTGTATATCACATGATGTAAACAACTCTAACATAATCAGAAAAAAATGTTCTTTAAATAAGTTTGTATATAAAATGATCTGTCACAATTTATCAAGGACGTATAACCATATATCAAAGGGTTATGACATTGAACCATACATTAGATATAGAATACATTTAAATGCATAATATAAGAACAAAACAAATGTAAAACTAATCAAAAAAGGGACAGTCTACACCAGAATATTTATTGTTTTAAAAGATAGATTATCCCTTTATTACCCATTCCCTAGTTTTGCATAACCAACACAGTTATATTATAACACTTTTTACCTCTGTGATTATCTTGTATCTAAGCCTCTGCAAACTGCCCCTTATTTCAGTTCTTTTGACAGACTTGCATTTTAGCCAATACGTGTGGGCTCCTAGGAATCCACGTTCGTGAGCTCAGTGTAATCTATATGAAACACATGAACTAACACCCTCTAGTGTTGAAAAACTGTCAAAATGCCCAGAGCTAAGAGGTGGCCTTCAAGGGCTTAGAAATTAGCATATGAACCTCACAGATTTTGCATTCAACAAAGAGTTTAAAGCAAAATTGGTGATAGAAGTAAATAGGAAAATTGTTTAAAATTACATGCCTTATCTGAATAATTAAAGTTTGTTTTTAACTAGACTGTCCCTTCAAGTGGATTCGAACCCCCGTTCATACATTTAAAAAAAGTTCTAAAACTATAAATCTACCACTACACTATCCATTCTTTTCATAAGTAGGCTTTTGACTAATTATCATTATGTTTTACAGAGTATTGATTTATTATCATTTTTACAAAGTATATGATATATAGAGATTCTGTATCCAATATACAATATTTCCACATTCTTTGAAATATAGTTAAACAATAGAAAAATGTGTTAATGTGGATTCAAACCACTTTACAAAAGATTTCAAAATGAAAAAATGATCCCAATCTATACCCTTAACCACTTTATTTAACCCATTCAGTATTAGCGTATTTAAATAAGATATCAATTTCATCTCTGTTTTTCCTAGTATGTTAGCCACATCTCCTCCCCTCCAGTTCTTTTTTTTTTATGTTTTATGCCCACAAATTTAACTATTTCTTTTAGGTTGCAATTATGTTTTATCCTAAAATTATCTGATAAGGAATGTTTTTTAAACCTTTTTTGATGTTATATATGTGCTCCTGAAACCTTTTAGAAAGCTTTCTAGAGGTTCTACCTATATATTAAAGATTACATGAACACTCCAATAAATAAATTACATTGTTGGAGGGACATGTAATCAACTGGTTAATTATGTTGTTTTTACTATTAGTTGTACTTTAAGAGCTAAATGTTTTAATCACTATATTCTTTTTTTTTATTAAATATTTTTTATTGAGACAAACAAGAGAAAGAAATAAAAAATAATACAATTCCACATGAGAATGCAAACAGAAATTACAAACATAAAAAAAGTACGATAAGTCTTAAACAGTTGTGTAATAATTATTATCTCGTACTTAACACATATGTAATTCTATATTGACTGTTGAGTACAGAGGTGGAATTTCTCAGAAATAAATATAGGGTCTCTTTTTTGTATTGTGAGGAGTCTTATGAATATAAGTTAACGTAGTTATATCCCTGTTTTGTGGAGAGTTGGGCTAAGTAGACCACTCTTTGCAAACTTAAGTGGTTACAGAGTGATAATATAGTCAGAGATCAGCAAGTCCACTTGAGGTGAGGAGAATGTTTATCAGGTAAGTGAGTGAGAATTTTTGATTGTTCAAGAGATCTGTGTCAATGGGGGGATATAACTAATAAAATTACTGTGGGAGAAATGAAAGATTACAATGGGCAAGAGCCGCTTGGGTTAAAGAAAAATGGGTATAGGACCCATTTATAGGGGGTGGCGGAGTTATAATAGATTGCTCTAAATGAAATGGAGCTGGTATAAAAGGGGAGAAAGTGTACCTGGTAAGTACTCTGAATATCTGTTTGGGGTGTACCGAGAAGGAGAGGGGAACTTACTGGTACATAGCTGGAGATACTCTCCTCTCAGATACAGTGGATCTATAGAATATCATGCACACTAAATAATTATCAGGTGGTGTCCAATATGTGGGCACCATAAGATAAACAGACAGTATAGCATCTCACCAAGAGGATCAAATACTAGAAAAATATATGAGTATGTTACAGCGATCCTGCAGTGAAAATTTGTATAAGGTAATCAGAAACTGACCCCTGGGAATAGGATACCAGCCTCCCATCTCTGACTCTCCTACTCAACAAATATATTTATCTAGCCTCCTTTTGCCTAACAGAACAATCGGGACATATGTGTGTCTGAACAGAACATATAAACCATGTTTTTAAACATGATAAAACATTAAATACTGTTGTTCACTTATGGAAGCTATTACTGGGTGCTATGTCTTGCAGAGTTAGGTGTACTGAAACTTATAACTTTTCATGCATACAAGCATAATAACCATCATAAGCATTTTCATGTAGTTCCTAGTACTGGGTTACAGCGTATTATCTAGATCAGACCTCCAGTCATAATTATAAAAACAAGACATATGCCTCCCCCTTTCCCGCTCCACAGCTTGGAGCGGGTCATATCCTTCCTCCTTTTCCCGACAGGGCCCAGTGGTGGCATACTCCCTGAGGAGAGATACGCGCCTACATAATATTTTATCAGCCCCTCTCAGGCTCACCCCCCCCCCCTCTATGGACAGATTTCTAACAACCCCGAAAATGTCGAGCAGAAACAAATCCCAACAGGATAAAAAACATAAACAACCCCCAGATACCCAGCAGCCACCCTCTCCAACAAAATCCACCCCTGCCCAAGAATCTGGAAACTCCAATTTAGGAGAACAACAGATGAGCTCTCTGCTACTGTCCAAACTCGAAATCCTCCAAAGGGGAATGAACAACTTAACTTCAGAGGTTAAGCAATTCATCTCCAGACTGACGGGGGCAGAGCAAAGAATCTCTGATCTAGAAGATGGCCACCATACCTCCTCTATTCAGGTTAAAAAGTTACTCCGACAGAATGAATACCTACACCAAAAACTCGATGATTTGGAGAATCGTTCACGCAGGGACAATATCCGGCTGGTAGGGCTACCTGAATCTGTCCGCCCCTCTGAGCTGCTTTATTTTGCGGAGCACTCACTCCCTAATCTTCTTGGCGTCTCGGCTGACCAGATACCAATGAAGGTGGAGAGAGCCCATCGTATTGGTGGGACCAGACCACCCGAAGATGGGAAGAAACCCCCCCTAGAGGGGTAATGATTAAATACCTCAATTTTCAATCCAAGATCCAGCTTCTCCAAGCGTACAGGAAGGTAGAAATGCTGTTGTATGATGACAAGCGAATCTACATCTTTCAAGATTACTCAGCGGAAGTTGCTAGGAAACGAAAGGACTTTGCTCCGATTTGTAGCTCTTTGCACAAGGACAAACGTCAAGCTATCCTTCTGTTCCCCGCACGCCTCAAGCTCCGCACTTCAAAAGGATTCAAACTCTTTGACTCTCCTAGAGAGGCACAAGACTACCTAGACCAAGAAAGGGATTCTCCTGCCAATCTCTCCCCGGAGAGAGGGGACTCTCCTGGCTGATATAGACAAACTAACCGGCGACCCTATGGGTCCGGTATACAAAATATGGACTCAAGAAGATATTTCAATGGATAGGTATCGTATGAAAATGTTCAGGAATGTTAATGTCCTGGTTGTTATATGTAAATATGTTATGTTCTTGCTATGTATAATAAGCAACTGGAAACTGTATAATGTGTGCCTTACTTTTCAGGAAAATGTCCAATTAGCTAGACGGGATAAGGTAGTGTTCGAGACTGTCAGTATTATGAGCATAATTTATATCATTCAACCTACAGAGATTATAGCATTAGTTAGGAATGTTCATGTGTATGTGGGATGTCTTGCTCTCTGATGAGTTATGTCTTATACCTTTGTTTTCATACTGCTCTGAAAGGTTGCTACTCTTGTCCCCCCATGCCCCCTCAGGTGACGAATCTCAATAGGTCAAGCATGCGCTACCTCGCTATTTTAGCCAAGCATAGATCGCAGGCAGAGACACACACTGCGCTTGCAATTTCTTGCCCCCCTCTTGGTCTTTAAATGACGATAAAAATTTGCTCCTGGAATGTGGGAGGGATTAACTCGCCCATTAAGAGAAAGACTGTCTTGGCATATCTAAAAAAAACGCAGGCCCATATTATGTTTCTACAAGAGACACATCTCACTGCCTCTGAGCATGAAAAACTTAAAGCCAAATGGATTTCAGAGGTCCTTTATGCCCCTTATAATAGCTCCAGCAGAGGAGTGGCGATCCTTATACGCAAAGGTCTAGACTACCAACTAGGGTCGATACTGCAAGATCCCGAGGGGAGATTTATCATTGCCAGGTTGAAATGGCAAGAGGATTGGTATACCCTCTGTAATGTATATGGCCCTAACCATAGAGCGCCTGCATTTTGGAGATCCATAACTAACTCTCTAGCCCAACATCTGGACACCAAAATCATTATGGCAGGAGATTTTAATCTGACACCCAACCCCGCACTCAACAGAATCAGAGATCCTTCTGGGACTCTCCAGTCCCGAGACCGTAGGCCCATGACAACTTTCCCGACCAAGGTTTTTAGGGCCCTGTACGACTCTTTGGGACTACAGGACATCTGGAGGAGACGGAACCCTGTAGGCAGGGATTACACTTGCGCGTCGCGAGCACACAACTCACTCTCTCGCATTGATCTCTTTCTAACCTCTAGCTCCCTGGAACTTTTAGTTACAGAGGCTAAAATAGCCAATTTGACGGTTTCAGACCATGCCCCAATCTCTTTGACTGTTACCCATTCTCCCCAACCTACTAACAAGAGGGTGTTTAGATTTCCAACCTACCTTATAAAGTCGCCTGATTTTGTAATGTTTCTAAAGAGACAATGGGACGACTACATAAACAATAACCGACCACATATGTCCTCCCCAACTCTCTTCTGGGAAACAGCTAAAGCGGTCCTTAGGGGCGACATAATTGCCTACCTCTCTAAACAGAAACGTCTCCAGAACGGCAGGGAAGAACATTACAGTACTCAGCTGACTAACACATATGCCCAATATTGTCAATCCCCCACTTCCCATAATAGAACCGCCTATTTCACAGCTAAAAGAGAAAGAGATGCTTTCATGCTGCAAAACACCATACACAGAGAAAACAGGAACCAGGGCCTGTTTCTGCGCCAAGGTAACAGAGCTGGGAAATTCCTAGCCTCCTTGGTTAAAATTAAACAAGCTAACAGAGGAGTTCCAGCCATTAAAAGCCAGGGCCAGCTAACTAATGATAAGTCTACGATAGTCACTGAATTCACAAACTACTACACTAACTTATACCAATCACAACCACCTCACGACAATGCACATCAACAGTTTTGGAATAATCTAACGCTACCCACAATCACAGAGGAACAGTTAGATAGTCTCAATGCCCCGATCTCTCCTGAAGAGGTCACCCAGACTATTAAATCTCTAGCTCTGGGAAAGACGCCAGGCCCGGACGGGCTTCCCATTGAATTCTATAGGATGCTCTCCGACCAAACTGCCCCGGTTCTTACCACCTTATTTGACCACTTCTTTACAGGACACACCGTCCCTCCTGCCAGCTTCTCTACAGCTAATATCACAGTCATCCATAAAGTAGGTAAAGATCCCACACTCCCAGCATCATATAGACCCATATCTCTTTTAAACGTTGATTACAAGCTACTCACCAAGCTTTTAGCGAACCGGTTAAAACATATACTCCCCCACGTCCTGCATCCGGACCAAACAAGCTTTACCCCTACTCGCTCCTCGGTCACAAACATTCGCAGAGTTCTTCATGCGGTATCATATCATTGGCAGGCTAAGCAACAGAGAACCCTCTCATCCCTCCCGGAGGCCTTCCTGCTGTCACTTGACGCAGAGAAGGCCTTCGATCGCGTGGAGTGGTCGCATCTCTTCCATTCTATTAAGGCTTTTGGTATATCAGGGCATTTCACGACCTTCCTCACTAACATATATTCCCACCCGCTGGCATACCTGTTGATAAATAATCTCTACTCTCCCCCAATCCCTCTTCATAGGGGAACACGACAGGGCTGCCCTCTCTCCCCGCTGCTGTTCAACTTGGTTCTAGAGCCCCTGGCAGTGCGCCTGAGAGCTATCTTCCCAGGAATACAACTTGCATCTCACAAACTTCAAATCGCCCTCTATGCAGACGACATGTTACTTTTTGTTTCCAACCCTCAGACACACATCCCAGCTATTCTGAATACCATTGAGCTGTTTGGACGGTTCTCAGGGTATAAAATAAATGTTTCAAAATCTGAAATCTTATGGTTACACCGGAGATCTGACCACTCCCCTGAGCTATACCCCTTTCGACCGGTAGACGACTACTTAACTTACTTAGGCATACACATTTCGGCAAACCCGCAGAATTGGTACGCTCACAATATATCCCCTTTGATCCACCAAATTAAAACAGAGCTGGCGGCATGGCAAAATTTACCATTATCTCTCATGGGTAGAGTCCACATTGTCAAAATGACAACCCTCCCCAAAATTCTGTATCCCATGCAAATGCTCCCATTACTACTCACACAAAGAGACGTGGCTTTCTTAAACACTACAATCAGAACCTTCCTGTGGAGGGGAAGTAAGCCACGTATTGGGGCAAATAAACTTTACCTCCCTTACTCGCGTGGAGGACTGGGGTTGCCGAACTTAGTATACTACAACTGGGCCTCCCTGGCAAAACTGTCATTAGACTGGACACTAAACACCCAGCATTTCTCTAGTATCCACTTAGAAGAAGCTTCTTTGCCTCAAATATCCCCTGCTTTCCTCCCGCATGCCGCCCTATCGGAGCTCCCGACGAATATAGTTACCCACCCGATGTTTAGAGATGTGCTCCTTGGGTGGAGATCTCTGACCAAAGCCCTTGGGTGGGACCCCGCTCACACCAAATACCTCCCCCTGACAGGTAATCCGAGATTTCATCCTGGTACGTTATACCCTGTTTTCCAGACTTGGAAAGCTCTAGGTGTTGACAATCTAGATAAAATGTTAGATCACTCAGCTAAGACAGTCCTGCCCTTTGACGAGTTATGCAGAAAGTTCCTAATCCCCTATACTAACAGGTTTGCCTACTTTCAGGCCAGACATTATATAAATCACATCCTACAACATTGCGCGACATTCTGGGTCACCCCTCCGCTGGCGCGCACCATAGCACAGTTTCGAACTCACAACTACACTATATCCTCAATCTACAATGCACTCATAAACTCAAAAGCAGCCATTATGTTACCCCAAATCTTAGACAACTGGCGTAAAAAGCTACCGACGATCTCCTCTGAAAAAACCATACTGGACAGCCTCACTCTTACCTGGTCAGCAACTTTGGCAGCCGACCTTAGGGAATCCCAAATACGAGTTATCTATCAGGACTACCTCACACCTAACAGACTGAGTAAGTGGAGGGCAGACTTTTCAAATGTGTGTGGAAAATGCTCTTACCCTAACCCTGACTTTTTACATTATCTATGGTACTGCCCCAAAATTCGTAGATATTGGAACCAGGTGTCCTTTTGGCTCTCCAGAATTATGCGCGCTCCCATCACGCTCACTCTCAGTCAAGTGATATTCTTAGAGCAATTAGCGGTTCCAAGACGAGATAAGAAACTTTTGATTAATGTCATACTCTTGGCAAGAAAGTGCATCTTTCGCAGATGGTTGAATGTTAACCCCCCCTCTGTTAGTTTCTTAAAGCAAATGTTACTGAAATCTTTGATGTATGAACAATGTGACACCTTGTATGATGTTGACACCAGAGTTGCTCATTTCATTGTCAAATGGAGACTCTTTTTGGAGTCGCTAGATCTCTCTACCCAGAGGCGAGTGCTCTATCCTTTTAAAAATACGATATACATGTTGGAGGCAGTCATAAGGGGAGAATGGAACATCTGGTAGAGGGACTACACGAGAAAGGTCCTGGGACTGCAGTGTGAGTGTATCGTAATCTGAGATGTAACAGGTTTCTTTTCATACTGGACTGCTGATCTGATATGATGCATAGCAATGTTTGTTTTGTTGTTATTGTTTATTCTTGTTCTCTACTTTCAAAATGAAAAGCCCTCCATCCTAGGACAAATGTTTAGCCTAGGGTGTCACGTTTTCTAAAAAGTTAAATAGAAATGTATAAAGAGATTCACTAGGTATTCATGCAAAATTTGTCTTTTCCATTTGATATCTTGATGTACGACAACTATTCACTTATGTCATATAACGCTGTAACTTGATTGCGATTTTTGTACACCTGTGAGTTTCAATAAAAATAAAAATATAAAAAAAAAAAAAAAAAAAAGACATATATAAACAAACATTTTCCTATGAGAATGAGAACTGGGTCACGGTGTGTTAATTGAACCAGGGTAGCCATCATAAAGAGTCAGCATATATCACTGTTTGCTAATGAATGTTATAACTGAAGGACATTTCTTATAAAGCTAAATGTATTAACTCTTATAACCGTACACTCTCATATGCATAATAGCCATCATACACATTTATGTGCAAATTCAACTACTCAGTTACAGTATGCTATCTGGCTCATATTTTGTGCAAAAGGAAAAATAGCTAAGAAAGAGGGATTATCATCTTATGCCTCAGCTCAATAGCGCCATATACACTTGGGAGATGAGTCTCATAACTTATTTAAACTTATAGTAACATGGAGAGTATAAGTCAAAAGATATGTACATATACAAAATAAACAATAGAAACCCCAACATGAACTTAGCTTTTGTGTGGGTAATCCCCCAATAATAAGAACAAAAATCTGTGACAAGGAGACATTTTAACCTAGGGATATGTCAAACATGGGTGTAGGGACATTAGTGTTTCAGATGACTATGACTTATAAAGTTCCTTGCCATGCAGACGATTTTAACTTCTGCCATAGTAATGTTACTAGGTCTAGCCTACCCCGTAGTGGCACTATAGCCTCTGCCACTTCACAAAGGGAGAAAAGAGTGTTCCTGTATTGAAACCATGTAGGTCGCTGAGTATCAGGCATGGCTCCTCCATGAAGTGAATGTACATGCTGTGCACTACATAGGCTTTCACAGGACCTTCCATGTGGCACTCGATCAATGTGTTCCCAGCTATGAAGCATAAATATCTCTGTTGTAACCCAGCCATCTCTGTGCTATGGAGCAGAGTAGATCCGAGTTCTGTAAAGCTGTGATACTCGCAACACTGCAAGGAAGCCTCCGCCTCACTGTATGGTAAGCTGAGGCCCTCGACGTCACTAAAGAGGCCAGCCGCATCCTCATCCAGATCTGCCAAGGGCAGTGGGGTACCAGGCATGATCGCTCCTTCTAGCTCTATCCCCATTAGGTTAGATCAGGTATCCTGAAATACAGGGGGCTTCATGGGTTCTTGCTTGAAATGTTGCTTTGTTAGAGGGTGGGCAGTTGGTAACTATGGGCTCAGTCTCAGTTCCGGTGTAGAGGTTAATGGCATATAACTTTCTCTAAGTACCCCCACTAGGTCGTTGCATTTGGTACACATCAGGCGGTCAAAAGCTTCAAGCTGGGCTAGGATGGTTCCATGTAACTGCTCCATGTCTCGGAAGCCACCACTTCTCCTGATCTAATGTTTAGTGAACTGTAGGATATAAGTAGGGTGCCACGAGGGTAACAAAATGGCCGTTTCCCGATAACTGCTGTGACTGCTTTTGCGGTGAAAATCAATGGCAGTCTTCTGTAGTCAGGCTGCAGGGTGTCAGCAGTGTCTTCTAAAAATACACTCCCCAATTTGGGAGCAAATTGGGCTGCTCTGAGTAGTCAAAGATAGATAAATAGTTGTAACAGGTCCAAAGCGGTTATGAGATGCGACTACTCAGATGCCGAGCCGGCTCCGCCCCCCTTAATCACTATATTCTGATGTGCAAAATATTTGCATACATCACAAAAGCCACAATTTAGAAACCTTTTTCTTCTCTCTGATCTAACCGTCTCATTAGAAACCCTTAAGAAACTTTTTTTTAAATTTCAGATTAGGTGCTTTTCTAAAGATAATATTTGGTTTCTCAGTTAAGATATTCGTCAGACTATTGTCTCTTTTTAAAATATCCCAATGGTATTAATCATTTTTGTGATTTATTTATTTTGTGCACAATAGGGGGCCTATTTTATTTTTCTAAACATTTTAATTCATATTTTTCTTTTTCTTTATACTTCAATAGTAGTTCCTTGTTTTTTGTTCAGTTTCGTGTAAAACATTTGTAATATATTTCTGATAATTTTTCTCCACAAACCTAGTTTTAAAAGTATTGGCCTGTTCTAAATATACTTTATTTTCTGTACAATTTATTTTCAAACAAAGAAATTGACTTTTTGGAACATTAAGTAACCATCTCTTTAAATGAAAACTGTCTTCTTAAATATAGGTGTTTACATAAACCGATTTAAAATGGTTCTTTGTTTTAATTCTCTGGTTTTCTTTATAAATTACTCAGGCATTTTTGTAATATTTTAAGGCTAAAAGATATTTGGAGAATTCAAAGTCCAGATACTAGAATGCACACTTGTGAATCTCAAACTTATAAAACAATGTCTAAAATTGATGCATTCTTAGTATCAGAAAAAATGCTTGGGATAGAGATCATAGCAGATATTAAAGAAATTGTTATATCAGATGCAATTCTGTCCCTTAGCTTGCAAATCAAGAGATACAGTGCAGATAATATTGTAAGATTTTATTTTCCAACTTATTACTAATGCCCATTTTAGGAGATAGTTGAAGCAGAAATTGAGAGGCTTCTGTTATTTCAATCGATCATATAAATATAAAAGTGAAATATATTGGGAATCGTTAAAGAGGTTATAAGAGGGAAGATTAAAGCTTATCTAGTGGAAAAAAACATAGAATACAGGCCAAAGATTTACAATCAACTATCTATTTACATAATTGTTTTAACGCATTTATTTGTGACCCCTCAGAAACACTGTGGAAGAGATATATCGCTGCAAAAAGGGAAAGAGAGGTCTTTCTAAATCAAAAAATTAGGCAAAAGGATTTGAGAACAAGAACCTTTTATTATAGACATGGTGAAAAAGCCAGAACATTTATTGCTCCAAGGTGGATGTCTCCACGGCCGCTGATCCTGCTCCGCGCCCTCCTTCGCTCCGCCCTGCCTTCGGTCCAGAGGAAGAAAGAAGATGTCCCCGTGCTGGATGAAGATAGTGCCGCCTGGAAGAATGGAACAAGACCTTCACCACCGGACTTCAGGAATGGTGAGTACCAATTTTAGGGTAGAGTTACTTTTTTTTTTTAGATTATGGCTTTTTCATTTTAATGGGCAGCAGAAGAGCTGATTGCCCTCTTAAGGGCAATGCCCATGTTTTTATTTTGGGGAGGCTTTTTATTTTTTTAGGTGTATTAGATTAGGTTTAAGAAAAAAAAAATTGGATAATTTTGTTTATTTTATTCTGTAGTTTTAGATTTTTTTATTTTTGTAATATTAGATTTTTTTATTTTAAGTTAATCTTAGGTTTTTTATGTAATGTTAGTTTTTTTTATTTTAATTTTAAGTTAGGATTTTTTTATTTTGGTACTTTTTAATTAATTTATTAGTAAGGTAGTCTTTTTTATTTTATGTAATTGGGGTTAATTTAGGGGGTATTAGGTTAGGGAGCTTAGTGATTAGATAAATTATTTGCATTGTGGGGGGATGTCAGTTTACGGGTTAATACTTTAATTAGGTTATTTGCATTGTGGGTGGATGGCAGATTAGGGGTTAATCACTTTATTAGTTAGATTGTGATGTGGGTGAATGGCGGATTAGGGGTTAATCACATTCACCTAGATTACGAGTTGTGCTTTATGAGTCAAATAGCAGCGTTGTGGCCCATAACGCATCATTTTCCCTAACGCAGCCATTACAAGTCTTGTCGGTATAGGTGTATCGCAAACCTTTTAGCCTGTTATGCAACGTCAGTACCGCACTCATAAAAATGAAGTTTTTTAATGGGATTCCCATAGCGCCGGTATTACGAGTTTTGTGTTCTGGCTAAAAAGCGAGCGTTGCACTCTAAAACAACATGATCTGTACCGCCATCTAAAGTCAGTAGTTATGAGTTTTACCCTACAAATCTCTAAGATAAAACTCATAACTAAACTGCTACAAGTACACTAAACACCCATAAACTACCTATTAGCCCCTAAACCGAAGTCCTCCCGCATTGCAAATACTATATTAAGCCTATTAACCCCTATTCCGCCACTCTCTGACATCCTCACCACTATACTAAAGTTATTAACCCCTAAACCGCCGCCCTCCTGCATTGCAAACACTATTTAAATATTATTAACCCCTAATCTGACATCCGCCCACATCGTCCCAACTATACTAAAGTTATTAAGCCCTACACCGCCGCCACTATACTAAACCTATTAACCCATAAACCGCAAGCCCCACCACAACGAAATATACTAAACTAAACTATTAACCCCTAAACCGAAAGCCCCCCACATCGCAATACACAAAATTAAACAATTTAACCCTAAACCTAACAATCCCATAACTTTATATTAAAATTACAATTTCCCTAGCTTAAATTAAATTAAAACGTACCTGTCAAATTAAAAAACTAAGTTTAAACTACCAATTAAACTAATATAATAATTAAACTAAAATTAAGCTAACTACCAATTAAATTAAACACTACTCTAAAAAATGCTAAATACAAAACCAAAAAAATACTAAGTTACAAAAAATAACAAACACTAAATTTACGGAAAATAACAAATGGCTAGATTACGAGTTTTGCGGTAAGAGCTGCTCGGTACTAACTTGCAAGCTATTGTCATCGTTCACTTACCTACAGCGCTGGTATTACAGGTTTGCAAAAACCCGGCGTTAGCAGTCAATATTGCAGCGTAAAGCAAAATTGAGCTCCATACCGCACTCCAATACCAGTGCTGCGGTGAGAACACCTGCAATAAAGGAGCGTAAAGCTCTGTAACGCAACCCCATTGATTCCTATGGGGAAACAAAATTTATGTTTACACCTAACACCCTAACATGAACCCCCAGTCTAAACACCCCTAATCTTAGACTTATTAACCCCTAATCTGCCACCCCTGACATCGCCGACACCTACATTATACTTATTAACAGCCAATAGAATGCAAACTCAATCCTATTGGCTGATTGGATCAGCCAATAGGATTGAAGCTCAATCCTATTGGCTGATTGCATCAGCCAATAGGAATTTTTCACCTTTAATTCCGATTGGCTGATAGAATTCTATCAGCCAATCGGAATTCAAGGGACGCCATCTTGGATGATGTCTTTTAAAGGAGAATTCATTGTTCAAGAAGACGTTGATTGAAGAGGATGCTCCGCGCCGGATGTCTTGAAGATGGACCCGCTCTGCGCCAGATGGGTGAAGATAGAAGATACCGTCTGGATGAAGACTTCTGCCCGGTTGGATGAAGACTTCTGTCGCTTCGTTGAGGACTTCTGCCGGCTTCGTTGAGGATTAGTGATGTCCCGAATAGTTCGCCGGCAAATAGTTCCCGGCGAACATAGCTTGTTCACGTTCGCAACGGCGGGCGAACATATGCGATGTTCGATCCGCCCCTTATTCGTCATCATTGAGTAAACTTTGACCCTGTATCTCACAGTCTTCCAGCCAATCAGCAGCAGACCCTCCCTCCAAGACCCTCCCAGCTCCTGGACAGCAGCCATTTTAGATTCATTCGGAAGCTGCTTTCTTAGTGAGAGGAGGGACAGTGTAGCTGCTGCTGATTTAATAGGGAAATTGATAGCTAGGCTAGTGTATTCAGTGTCCACTACAGTCCTGAAGGACTCATCTGATCTCTGGTGTAAGGACAGCACCCCAAAAAGCCCTTTTTAGGGCTGCTTTTTTCCCCCTGTGTAATCTAATTGCAGTTGCCTGCTTGCCAGCGTGTGTGCCAGGCTCAGCGTATACTGTGCCTACTTGCCCGTTGCCACCACTCATATCTGGTGTAACATTAGTGTAAATTTAAAAAAAAAAAAAACTTTTTTGACTGTGAAACATCAGTCTGCTAGTGTAATCTAATTGCAGTTGCCTGCCTGCCAGCGTGCGTGCCAGGCCCACTTGCCCACAGTGCCACCACTCATATCTGTTGTAACAGTAGTGTAAATTTAAAAAAAAAAAACTTTTTTGACTGTTAAACACCAGTCTGCTAGTGTAATCTAATTGCAGTTGCCTGCCTGCCAGCATGTGTGCCAGGCCCACTTGCCCAGTGCCACCACTCATATCTGGTGTAACAAACAGTAGTGTAAATTAAAAAAAAAAACTTTTTTTACTGTGAAACATCAGTCTGCTAGTGTAATCTAATTGCAGTTGCCTGCCAGCCAGCGTGTGTGCAAGGCCCACTTGCCCACAGTGCCACCACTCATATCTGTTGTAACAGTAGTGTAAATTTAAAAAACAAATTTTTTTGACTGTTAAACATTAGTCTGCTAGTGTAATCTAATTGCAGTTGCCTGCCTGCCAGCGTGTGTGCCAGGCCCACTTGCCCACAGTGCCAACACTCATATCTGTTGTAACAGTAGTGTAAATTTAAAAAAAATAACTTTTTTGACTGTTAAACATCAGTCTGCTAGTGTAATCTAATTGCAGTTGCCTGCCTGCCAGCGTGTGTGCCAGGCCCACTTGCCCACAGTGCCACCACTCATATCTGTTGTAACAGTAGTGTAAATTAAAAAAAAAAAAAAATTTTTTTGACTGTGAAACATCAGTCTGCTAGTGTAATCTAATTGCAGTTGCCTGCCAGCCAGCGTGTGTGCCAGGCCCACTTGCCCACAGTGCCACCACTCATATCTGTTGTAACAGTAGTGTAAATTTAAAAAACAATTTTTTTTGACTGTTAAACATTAGTCTGCTAGTGTAATCTAATTGCAGTTGCCTGCCTGCCTGCCAGCGTGTGTGCCAGGCCCACTTGCCCACAGTGCCACCACTCATATCTGTTGTAACAGTAGTGTAAATTTAAAAAAAAATAAATTTCACTGTGAAACATCAGTCTGCTAGTGTAATCTAATTGCAGTTGCCTGCCTGCCAGCGTGCGTGCCAGGCCCACTTGCCCACAGTGCCACCACTCATATCTGTTGTAACAGTAGTGTAAATTTAAAAAAAAAAAACTTTTTTGACTGTTAAACACCAGTCTGCTAGTGTAATCTAATTGCAGTTGCCTGCCTGCCAGCATGTGTGCCAGGCCCACTTGCCCAGTGCCACCACTCATATCTGGTGTAACAAACAGTAGTGTAAATTAAAAAAAAAAACTTTTTTTACTGTGAAACATCAGTCTGCTAGTGTAATCTAATTGCAGTTGCCTGCCTGCCAGCGTGTGTGCCAGGCCCACTTGCCCACAGTGCCACCACTCATATCTGTTGTAACAGTAGTGTAAATTTAAAAAAAAAAAACTTTTTTGACTGTTAAACACCAGTCTGCTAGTGTAATCTAATTGCAGTTGCCTGCCTGCCAGCATGTGTGCCAGGCCCACTTGCCCAGTGCCACCACTCATATCTGGTGTAACAAACAGTAGTGTAAATTAAAAAAAAAAACTTTTTTTACTGTGAAACATCAGTCTGCTAGTGTAATCTAATTGCAGTTGCCTGCCTGCCAGCGTGTGTGCCAGGCCCACTTGCCCACAGTGCCACCACTCATATCTGTTGTAACAGTAGTGTAAATTAAAAAAAAAAAACTTTTTTGACTGTGAAACATCAGTCTGCTAGTGTAATCTAATTGCAGTTGCCTGCCTGCCAGCATGTGTGCCAGGCCCACTTGCCCAGTGCCACCACTCATATCTGGTGTAACAAACAGTAGTGTAAATTTAAAAAAAAAAATTTTTTGACTGTGAAACATCAGTCTGCTAGTGCAATCTAATTGCAGTTGCCTGCCTGCCAGCGAGTGTGCCAGGCCCACTTGCCCACAGTACTACCACTCATATCTGTTGTAACAGTAGTGTAAATTTTAAAAAAAAAACTTTTTTGACTGTTAAACATCAGTCTGCTAGTGTAATCTAATTGCAGTTGCCTGCCTGCCAGCGTGTGCGCCAGGCCCACTTGCTCACAGTGCCACCACTCATATCTGTTGTAACAGTAGTGTAAATTTAAAAAAAAAACTTTTTTGACTGTTAAACATCAGTCTGCTAGTGTAACCTAATTGCAGTTGCCTGCCTGCCAGTGTGTGTGCTAGGCTCACAGCGTATACTGTGCCCACTTGCCCAGTGCCACCACTCATATCTGGTGTAACATTAGTGTAAATTTAAAAAAAAAAAATGTTTTGACTGTGAAACATCAGTCTGCTTGTGTAATCTAATTGCAGTTGCCTGCCTGCCAGCGTTTGTGCCAGGCCCACTTGCCCACAGTGCCACCACTCATATCTGTTGTAACAGTAGTGTACATTTTAAAAAACAAAACTTTTTTGACTGTTAAACATCAGTCTGCTAGTGTAATCTAATTGCAGTTGCCTGCCTGCCAGCTTGTGTGCCAGGCCCACTTGCCCAGTGCCACCACTCATATCTGGTGTAACAAAAAGTAGTGTAAATTTAAAAAAAAAATTTTTAAATGTGAAACATCAGTCTGCTAGTGTAATCTAATTACAGTTGCCTTCCTGCCAGTGTGTGTGCCAGGCTCACAGCGTATACTGTGCCCACTTGCCCAGTGCCACCACTCATATCTGGTGTAACATTAGTGTAAATTTAAAAAAAAAAAATTTTTGACTGTGAAACATCAGTCTGCTTGTGTAATCTAATTGCAGTTGCCTGCCTGCCAGCGTGTGTGCCAGGCCCACTTGCCCACAGTGCCACCACTCATATCTGTTGTAACAGTAGTGTAAATTTAAAATAAAAAACTTTTTTGACTGTTAAACATCAGTCTGCTTGTGTAATCTAATTGCAGTTGCCTTCCTGCAGTGTGTGTGCCAGGCCCACATGCCCACAGTGCCACCACTCATATCTGTTGTAACAGTAGTGTAAATTTAAAAAACAAAAAACTTTTTTGACTCTTAAACATCAGTCTGCTAGTGTAATCTAATTGCAGTTGCCTGCCTGCCTTCCAGCGTGTGTGCCAGGCCCACTTGCCCAGTGCCACCACTCATATCTGTTGTAACAGTAGTGTAAATTTAAAAAAAAAAAATATTTTGACTGTGAAACATCAGTCTGCTAGTGTAATCTAATTGCAGTTGCCTGCCTGCCAGCGTGTGTGCCAGGCCCACTTACCCACAATGCCACCACTCATATCTGTTGTAACAGTAGTCTAAATTTTTAAAAAAAATATTTTTTGACTGTGAAACATCAGTCTGCTAGTGTAATCTAATTGCAGTTGCCTGCCAGCCAGCATGTGTGCAAGGCCCACTTGCCCACAGTGCCACCACTCATATCTGTTGTAACAGTAGTGTAAATTTAAAAAAAATAACTTTTTTGACTGTTAAACATCAGTCTGCTAGTGTAATCTAATTGCAGTTTCCTGCCTGCCAGCGTTTGTGCCAGGACCACTTGCCCACAGTGCCACCACTCATATCTGTTGTAACAGTAGTGTAAATTTTTTAAAAAAAACTTTTTTATCTGTGAAACATCAGTCTGCTAGTGTAATCTAATTGCAGTTGCCTGCCTGCCAGCGTGTGTGCCAGGCCCACTTGCCCACAGTGCCACCACTCATATCTGTTGTAACAGTAGTGTAAATTTAAAAAAAAAAACTTTTTTGACTGTTAAACATCAGTCTGCTAGTGTAATCTAATTGCAGTTTCCTGCCTGCCAGCGTTTGTGCCAGGACCACTTGCCCACAGTGCCACCACTCATATCTGTTGTAACAGTAGTGTAAATTTAAAAAAACAAAACTTTTTTGACTGTGAAACATCAGTCTGCTAGTGTAATCTAATTGCAGTTGCTTGCCTGCCAGCGTGTGTGCCAGGCCCACTTGCCCACAGTGCCACCACTCATATCTGTTGTAACAGTAGTGTAAATTTAAAAAAAAAAACTTTTTTGACTGTTAAACATCAGTCTGCTAGTGTAATCTAATTGCAGTTGCCTGCCTGCCAGCGTGTGCGCCAGGCCCACTTGCCCACAGTGCCACCACTCATATCTGTTGTAACAGTAGTGTAAATTTAAAAAAAAAAAAAACTTTTTTGACTGTGAAACATCAGTCTGCTTGTGTAATCTAATTGCAGTTTCTTGCCTGCCAGCATGTGTGCCAGGCCCACTTGCCCAATGCCACCACTAATATCTGTTGTAACAGTAGTGTAAATTAAAAAAAAAACTTTTTTGACTGTGAAACATCAGTCTGCTACTGTAATCTAATTGCAGTTGCCTGCCTGCCAGCATGTGTGCAAGCCCACTTGCCCACAGTGCCACCACTCATATCTGTTGTAACAGTAGTGTAAATTTAAAGAAAAAAAATTATTTTGACTGTTAAACATCAGTCAGCTAGTGTAATCTAATTGCAGTTGCCTGCCTGCCAGCGTGTGTGCCAGGCCCACTTGCCCACAGTGCCACCACTCATATCTGTTGTAACAGTAGTGTAAATTTAAAAAAAAAAACTTTTTTTACTGTGAAACATCAGTCTGCTAGTGTAATCTAATTGCAGTTGCCTGCCTGCCAGCGTGTGTGCCAGGCCCACTTGCCCACAGTGCCACCACTCATATCTGTTGTAACAGTAGTGTAAATTTAAAAAAAAAAAACTTTTTTTACTGTGAAACATCAGTCTGCTAGTGTAATCTAATTGCAGTTGCCTGCCTGCCTGCCAGCCTGTGTGCCAGGCCCACTTGCCCACAATGCCACCACTCATATCTGTTGTAACAGTAGTGTAAATTTAAAGAAAAAAAATTATTTTGACTGTTAAACATCAGTCAGCTAGTGTAATCTAATTGCAGTTGCCTGCCTGCCAGCGTGTGTGCCAGGCCCACTTGCCCACAGTGCCACCACTCATATCTGTTGTAACAGTAGTGTAAATTTAAAAAAAAAAACTTTTTTTACTGTGAAACATCAGTCTGCTAGTGTAATCTAATTGCAGTTGCCTGCCTGCCTGCCAGCCTGTGTGCCAGGCCCACTTGCCCACAATGCCACCACTCATATCTGTTGTAACAGTAGTGTAAATTAAAAAAAAAAAACTTTTTTTGACTGTGAAACATCAGTCTTCTAGTGTAATCTAATTGCAGTTGCCTGCGTGCCAGCGTGTGTGCCAGGCCCAGTTGCCCAGTGCCACCACTCATATCTGGTGTAACAAATAGTAGTGTAAATTTAAAAAAAAAAACTTTTTTGACTGTGAAACATCAGTCTGCTAGTGTAATCTAATTGCAGTTGCCTGCCTGCCAGCGTGTGTGCCAGGCCCACTTGCCCACCGTGCCACCACTCATATATGTTGTAACAGTAGTGTAAATTTAAAAAAAAAACATTTTTGACTGTTAAACATCAGTCTTCTAGTGTAATCTAATTGAAGTTGCCTGTCTGCCAGCGTGTGTGCCAGGCCCACTTGCCCACAGTGCCACCACTCATATCTGTTGTAACAGTAGTGTAAATTTTTTTAAAAAAAACCTTTTTGACTGTTAAACATAAGTCTGCTACTATAATCTAATTGCAGTTGCCTGCCTGCCAGCGTGTGTGCCAGGCTCACAGCGTATACGGTGCCCACTTGCCCAGTGCCACCACTCATATCTGGTGTAACATTAGTGTAAATTTAAAAAAAAAAAATTGACTGTGAAACATCAGTCTGCTTGTCTAATCTAATTGCAGTTGCCTGCCTGCCAGCGTGTGTGCCAGGCCCACTTTCCCACAGTGCCACCACTCATATCTGTTGTAACAGTAGTGTAAATTTGAAAAAAAAAAACTTTTTTGACTGTTAAACATCAGTCTGCTAGTGTAATCTAATTGCAGTTGCCTGCCTGCCAGCGTGTGTGCCAGGCCCACTTGCCCACAGTGCCACCACTCATATCTGTTGTAACAGTAGTGTAAATTTGAAAAAAAAAAACTTTTTTGACTGTGAAACATCAGTCTGCTAGTGTAATCTAATTGCAGATGCTTGCCTACCAGCAGGTGTGCCAGGCCCACTTGCCCAGTGCCACCACTCATATCTGGTATAACAAACAGCAGTGTAAATTTGAAAAAAAAAAAAACTTTTTTGACTGTTAAACATCAGTCTGCTAGTGTAATCTAATTGCAGTTGCCTGTCTGCCAGCATGTGTGCCAGGCCAACTTGCCCACAGTGCCACCAATCATATCTGTTGTAACAGTAGTGTAAATTTAAAAAAAAAAAATTTTTGACTGTTAAACATCAGTCTGCTAGTGTAATCTAATTGCAGTTGCCTGCCTACCAGCGTGTGTGCCAGGCCCACTTGCCCACAGTGCCACCACTCATATCTGTTGTAACAGTAGTGTAAATTTAAAAAAAAAAACTTTTTTGAATGTGTAACATCAGTCTGCTAGTGTAATCTATTTGCAGATGCTTGCCTGCCAGCAGGTGTGCCAGGCCCACTTGCCCAGTGCCACCACTCATATCTGGTGTAACAAACAGTAGTGTAAATTTGAAAAAAAAAAAAACTTTTTTGACTGTGAAACATCAGTCTGCTAGTGTAATCTAATTGCAGTTGCCTGCCTGCCAGCGTGTGTGCCAGGCCCACTTGCCCACCGTGCCACCACTCATATCTGTTGTAACAGTAGTGTAAATTTAAAAAGAAAAACTTTTTTGACTGTTAAACATCAGTCTGCTAGTGTAATCTAATTGCAGTTGCCTGCCTGCCAGCGTGTGTGCCAGGCCCACTTGCCCACAGTGCCACCACTCATATCTGTTGTAACAGTAGTGTAAATTTAAAAAAACAAAACTTTTTTGACTGTGAAACATCAGTCTGCTAGTGTAATCTAATTGCAGTTGCCTGCTTGCCAGCGTGTGTGCCAGGCCCACTTGCCCACAGTGCCACCACTCATATCTGTTGTAACAGTAGTGTAAATTTAAAAAAACAAAACTTTTTTGTCTGTGAAACATCAGTCTGCTAGTGTAATCTAATTGCAGTTGCTTGCCTACCAGCATGTGTGCCAGGCCCACTTGCCCAGTGCCACCACTCATATCTGGTGTAACAAACAGTAGTGTAAATTTGAAAAAAAAAACTTTTTTGACTGTGAAACATCAGTCTGCTAGTGTAATCTAATTGCAGTTGCCTGCCTGCAAGCGTGTGCACCAGGCCCACTTGCCCACAGTGCCACCACTCATATCTGTTGTAACAGTAGTGTAAATGTAAAAAAAAAAACTTTTTTGACTGTTTAACATCAGTCTGCTAGTGTAATCTAATTGCAGTTTCTTGCCTGCCAGCATGTGTGCCAGGCCCACTTGCCCAGTGCCACCACTCATATCTGTTGTAACAGTAGTGTAAATTAAAAAAAAAAAACTTTTTTGACTGTGAAACATCAGTCTGCTAGTGTAATCTAATTGCAGTTGCCTGCCTGCCAGCATGTGTGCCAGGCCCACTTGCCCAGTGCCACCACTCATATCGGGTGTAAAAAACAGTAGTGTAAATTTAAAAAAAAAAATTTGACTGTGAAACATCAGTCTGCTACTGTAATCTAATTGCAGTTGCCTGCCTGCCAGCATGTGTGCAAGCCCACTTGCCCACAGTGCCACCACTCATATCTGTTGTAACAGTAGTGTAAATTTAAAGAAAAAAACTTTTTTTGACTGTTAAACATCAGTCTGCTAGTGTAATCTAATTGCAGTTGCCTGCCTGCCAGCGTGTGTGCCAGGCCCACTTGCCCACAGTGCCACCACTCATATCTTTTGTAACAGTAGTGTAAATTTAAAAAAAAAACTTTTTTGACTGTGAAACATCAGTCTGGTACTGTAATCTAATTGCAGTTGCTTGCCTGCCAGCATGTGTGCCAGGCCCACTTGCCCAGTGCCACCACTCATATCTGGTGTAACAAACAGTAGTGTAAATTTGAAAAAAAAAAAAACTTTTTTGACTGTGAAAAATCAGTCTGCTAGTGTAATCTAATTGCAATTGCCTGCCTGCCAGCGTGTGTGCCAGGCCCACTTGCCCACAGTGGCACCACTCATATCTGTTGTAACAGTAGTGTAAATTTAAAAAAACAAAACTTTTTTGACTGTGAAACATCAGTCTGCTAGTGTAATCTAATTGCAGTTGCTTGCCTGCCAGCATGTGTGCCAGGCCCACTTGCCCAGTGCCACCACTCATATCTGGTGTAACAAACAGTAGTGTAAATTTGAAAAAAAAAAAACTTTTTTGACTGTGAAACATCAGTCTGCTAGTGTAATCTAATTGCAGTTGCCTGCCTGCCAGCGTGTGCGCCAGGCCCACTTGCCCACCGTGCCACCACTCATATCTGTTGTAACAGTAGTGTAAATGTAAAAAAAAAACTTTTTTGACTGTTAAACATCAGTCTGCTAGTGTAATCTAATTGCAGTTGCCTGCCTGCCAGCGTGTGTGCCAGGCCCACTTGCCCACAGTGCCACTACTCATATCTGTTGTAACAGTAGTGTAAATTTAAAAAAAAAAACTTTTTTGACTGTGAAACATCAGTCTGCTTGTGTAATCTAATTGCAGTTTCTTGCCTGCCAGCATGTGTGCCAGGCCCACTTGCCCAGTGCCACCACTCATATCTGTTGTAACAGTACAGGGAGTGCAGAATTATTAGGCAAGTTGTATTTTTGAGGATTAATTTTATTATTGAACAACAACCATGTTCTCAATGAACCCAAAAAACTCATTAATATCAAATCTGAATAGTTTTGGAAGTAGTTTTTAGTTTGTTTTAAGTTATAGCTATTTTATGGGGATATCTGTGTGTGCAGGTGACTATTACTGTGCATAATTATTAGGCAACTTAACAAAAAACAAATATATACCCATTTCAATTATTTATTTTTACCAGTGAAACCAATATAACATCTCAACATTCACAAATATACATTTCTGACATTCAAAAACAAAACAAAAACAAATCAGTGACCAATATAGCCACCTTTCTTTGCAAGGACACTCAAAAGCCTGCCATCCATGGATTCTGTCAGTGTTTTGATCTGTTCACCATCAACATTGCGTGCAGCAGCAACCACAGCCTCCCAGACACTGTTCAGAGAGGTGTACTGTTTTCCCTCCTTGTAAATCTCACATTTGATGATGGACCACAGGTTCTCAATGGGGTTCAGATCAGGTGAACAAGGAGGCCATGTCATTAGATTTTCTTCTTTTATACCCTTTCTTGCCAGCCACGCTGTGGAGTACTTGGACGCGTGTGATGGAGCATTGTCCTGCATGAAAATCATGTTTTTCTTGAAAGATGCAGACTTCTTCCTGTACCACTGCTTGAAGAAGGTGTCTTCCAGAAACTGGCAGTAGGACTGGGAGTTGAGCTTGACTCCATCCTCAACCCGAAAAGGCCCCACAAGCTCATCTTTGATGATACCAGCCCAAACCAGTACTCCACCTCCACCTTGCTGGCATCTGAGTTGGACTGGAGCTCCCTGCCCTTTACCAATCCAGCCACGGGCCCATCCATCAGGCCCATCAAGACTCACTCTCATTTCATCAGTCCATAAAACCTTAGAAAAATCAGTCTTGAGATATTTCTTGGCCCAGTCTTGACGTTTCAGCTTGTGTGTCTTTTTCAGTGGTGGTCGTCTTTCAGCCTTTCTTACCTTGGCCATGTCTCTGAGTATTGCACACCTTGTGCTTTTGGGCACTCCAGTGATGTTGCAGCTCTGAAATATGGCCAAACTGGTGGCAAGTGGCATCTTGGCAGCTGCACGCTTGACTTTTCTCAGTTCATGGGCAGTTATTTTGCGCCTTGGTTTTTCCACACGCTTCTTGCGACCCTGTTGACTATTTTGAATGAAACGCTTGATTGTTCGATGATCACGCTTCAGAAGCTTTGCAATTTTAAGAGTGCTGCATCCCTCTGCAAGATATCTCACTATTTTTGACTTTTTCTGAGCCTGTCAAGTCCTTCTTTTGACCCATTTTGCCAAAGGAAAGGAAGTTGCCTAATAATTATGCACACCTGATATAGGGTGTTGATGTCATTAGACCACACCCCTTCTCATTACAGAGATGCACATCACCTAATATGCTTAATTGGTAGTAGGCTTTCGAGCCTATACAGCTTGGAGTAAGACAACATGCATAAAGAGAATGATGTGGTCAAAATACTCATTTGCCTAATAATTCTGCACTCCCTGTAGTGTAAATTAAAAAAAAAAAACTTTTTTGACTGTGAAACATCAGTCTGCTAGTGTAATCTAATTGCAGTTGCCTGCCTGCCAGCATGTGTGCCAGGCCCACTTGCCCAGTGCCACCACTCATATCTGGTGTAAAAAACAGTAGTGTAAATTTAAAAAAAAAAAAAATTTGACTGTGAAACATCAGTCTGCTAGTGTAATCTAATTGCAGTTGCCTGCCTGCCAGCGTGTGTGCCAGGCTCACAGCGTATACTGTGCCCACTTGCCCAGTGCCACCACTCATATCTGTTGTAACAGTAGTGTAAATTTAAAAAAAAAAAACTTTTTTGACTGTGAAACATCAGTCTGCTAGCGTAATCTAATTGCAGTTGCCTGCCAGCGTGTGTGCCAGGCCAACTTGCCCAGTGCCACCACTCATATCTGGTGTAACAGTAGTGTAAATTTAAAAAAAAAAACTTTTTTGACTGTGAAACATCAGTCTGCTAGTGTAATCTAATTGCAGTTGCTTGCCTGCCAGCATGTGTGCCAGGCCCACTTGCCCAGTGCCACCACTCATATCTGGTGTAACAAACAGTAGTGTAAATTAAAAAAAAAAAAATTTTTTGACTGTGAAACATCAGTCTGCTAGTGTAATCTAATTGTAATTGCCTGCCTGCCAGCGTGTGTGCCAGGCCCACTTGCCCACAGTGCCACCACTCATATCTGTTGTAACAGTAGTGTAAATTTTTTAAAAAAAACTTTTTGTTTGTTAAACATCAGTCTGCTAGTGTAATCTAATTTCAGTTGCCTGCCTGCCAGCGTGTGTGCCAGGCCCACTTGCACACAGTGCCACCACTCATATCTGTTGTAAGAGTAGTGTAAATTTAAAAAAAAAACTTTTTTGACTGTGAAACATCAGTCTGCTAGTGTAATCTAATTGCAGTTGCCTGCCTGCCAGCGTGTGTGCCAGGCCCACTTGCCCACCGTGCCACCACTCATATCTGTTGTAACAGTAGTGTAAATTTAAAAAGAAAAACTTTTTTGACTGTTAAACATCAGTCTGCTAGTGTAATCTAATTGCAGTTGCCTGCCTGCCAGCGTGTGTGCCAGGCCCACTTGCCCACAGTGCCACCACTCATATCTGTTGTAACAGTAGTGTAAATTTAAAAAAACAAAACTTTTTTGACTGTGAAACATCAGTCTGCTAGTGTAATCTAATTGCAGTTGCCTGCTTGCCAGCGTGTGTGCCAGGCCCACTTGCCCACAGTGCCACCACTCATATCTGTTGTAACAGTAGTGTAAATTTAAAAAAACAAAACTTTTTTGTCTGTGAAACATCAGTCTGCTAGTGTAATCTAATTGCAGTTGCTTGCCTACCAGCATGTGTGCCAGGCCCACTTGCCCAGTGCCACCACTCATATCTGGTGTAACAAACAGTAGTGTAAATTTGAAAAAAAAAAACTTTTTTGACTGTGAAACATCAGTCTGCTAGTGTAATCTAATTGCAGTTGCCTGCCTGCAAGCGTGTGCACCAGGCCCACTTGCCCACAGTGCCACCACTCATATCTGTTGTAACAGTAGTGTAAATGTAAAAAAAAAAAACTTTTTTGACTGTTTAACATCAGTCTGCTAGTGTAATCTAATTGCAGTTTCTTGCCTGCCAGCATGTGTGCCAGGCCCACTTGCCCAGTGCCACCACTCATATCTGTTGTAACAGTAGTGTAAATTAAAAAAAAAAAACTTTTTTGACTGTGAAACATCAGTCTGCTAGTGTAATCTAATTGCAGTTGCCTGCCTGCCAGCATGTGTGCCAGGCCCACTTGCCCAGTGCCATCACTCATATCGGGTGTAAAAAACAGTAGTGTAAATTTAAAAAAAAAAATTTGACTGTGAAACATCAGTCTGCTACTGTAATCTAATTGCAGTTGCCTGCCTGCCAGCATGTGTGCAAGCCCACTTGCCCACAGTGCCACCACTCATATCTGTTGTAACAGTAGTGTAAATTTAAAGAAAAAAACTTTTTTTGACTGTTAAACATCAGTCTGCTAGTGTAATCTAATTGCAGTTGCCTGCCTGCCAGCGTGTGTGCCAGGCCCACTTGCCCACAGTGCCACCACTCATATCTTTTGTAACAGTAGTGTAAATTTAAAAAAAAACTTTTTTGACTGTGAAACATCAGTCTGCTAGTGTAATCTAATTGCAGTTGCTTGCCTGCCAGCATGTGTGCCAGGCCCACTTGCCCAGTGCCACCACTCATATCTGGTGTAACAAACAGTAGTGTAAATTTGAAAAAAAAAAAAAACTTTTTTGACTGTGAAAAATCAGTCTGCTAGTGTAATCTAATTGCAATTGCCTGCCTGCCAGCGTGTGTGCCAGGCCCACTTGCCCACAGTGCCACCACTCATATCTGTTGTAACAGTAGTGTAAATTTAAAAAAAAATAACTTTTTTTGACTGTGAAACATCAGTCTGCTAGTGTAATCTAATTGCAGTTGCCTGCTTGCCAGAGTGTGTGCCAGGCCCACTTGCCCACAGTGCCACCACTCATATCTGTTGTAACAGTAGTGTAAATTTAAAAAAACAAAACTTTTTTGACTGTGAAACATCAGTCTGCTAGTGTAATCTAATTGCAGTTGCTTGCCTGCCAGCATGTGTGCCAGGCCCACTTGCCCAGTGCCACCACTCATATCTGGTGTAACAAACAGTAGTGTAAATTTGAAAAAAAAAAACTTTTTTGACTGTGAAACATCAGTCTGCTAGTGTAATCTAATTGCAGTTGCCTGCCTGCCAGCGTGTGCGCCAGGCCCACTTGCCCACAGTGCCACCACTCATATCTGTTGTAACAGTAGTGTAAATGTAAAAAAAAAACTTTTTTGACCGTTAAACATCAGTCTGCTAGTTTAATCTAATTGCAGTTGCCTGCCTGCCAGCGTGTGTGCCAGGCCCACTTGCCCACAGTGCCACTACTCATATCTGTTGTAACAGTAGTGTAAATGTAAAAAAAAAACTTTTTTGACTGTTAAACATCAGTCTGCTAGTGTAATCTAATTGCAGTTGCCTGCCTGCCAGCGTGTGTGCCAGGCCCACTTGCCCACAGTGCCACTACTCATATCTGTTGTAACAGTAGTGTAAATTTAAAAAAAAAAAACTTTTTTGACTGTTAAACATCAGTCTGCTAGTGTAATCTAATTGCAGTTGCCTGCCTGCCAGCGTGTGTGCCAGGCCCACTTGCCCACAGTGCCACTACTCATATCTGTTGTAATAGTAGTGTAAATGTAAAAAAAAAACTTTTTTGACTGTTAAACATCAGTCTGCTTGTGTAATCTAATTGCAGTTTCTTGCCTGCCAGCATGTGTGCCAGGCCCACTTGCCCAGTGCCACCACTCATATCTGTTGTAACAGTACAGGGAGTGCAGAATTATTAGGCAAGTTGTATTTTTGAGGATTAATTTTATTATTGAACAACAACCATGTTCTCAATGAACCCAAAAAACTCATTAATATCAAATCTGAATAGTTTTGGAAGTAGTTTTTAGTTTGTTTTAAGTTATAGCTATTTTATGGGGATATCTGTGTGTGCAGGTGACTATTACTGTGCATAATTATTAGGCAACTTAACAAAAAACAAATATATACCCATTTCAATTATTTATTTTTACCAGTGAAACCAATATAACATCTCAACATTCACAAATATACATTTCTGACATTCAAAAACAAAACAAAAACAAATCAGTGACCAATATAGCCACCTTTCTTTGCAAGGACACTCAAAAGCCTGCCATCCATGGATTCTGTCAGTGTTTTGATCTGTTCACCATCAACATTGCGTGCAGCAGCAACCACAGCCTCCCAGACACTGTTCAGAGAGGTGTACTGTTTTCCCTCCTTGTAAATCTCACATTTGATGATGGACCACAGGTTCTCAATGGGGTTCAGATCAGGTGAACAAGGAGGCCATGTCATTAGATTTTCTTCTTTTATACCCTTTCTTGCCAGCCACGCTGTGGAGTACTTGGACGCGTGTGATGGAGCATTGTCCTGCATGAAAATCATGTTTTTCTTGAAAGATGCAGACTTCTTCCTGTACCACTGCTTGAAGAAGGTGTCTTCCAGAAACTGGCAGTAGGACTGGGAGTTGAGCTTGACTCCATCCTCAACCCGAAAAGGCCCCACAAGCTCATCTTTGATGATACCAGCCCAAACCAGTACTCCACCTCCACCTTGCTGGCGTCTGAGTTGGACTGGAGCTCCCTGCCCTTTACCAATCCAGCCACGGGCCCATCCATCAGGCCCATCAAGACTCACTCTCATTTCATCAGTCCATAAAACCTTAGAAAAATCAGTCTTGAGATATTTCTTGGCCCAGTCTTGACGTTTCAGCTTGTGTGTCTTTTTCAGTGGTGGTCGTCTTTCAGCCTTTCTTACCTTGGCCATGTCTCTGAGTATTGCACACCTTGTGCTTTTGGGCACTCCAGTGATGTTGCAGCTCTGAAATATGGCCAAACTGGTGGCAAGTGGCATCTTGGCAGCTGCACGCTTGACTTTTCTCAGTTCATGGGCAGTTATTTTGCGCCTTGGTTTTTCCACACGCTTCTTGCGACCCTGTTGACTATTTTGAATGAAACGCTTGATTGTTCGATGATCACGCTTCAGAAGCTTTGCAATTTTAAGAGTGCTGCATCCCTCTGCAAGATATCTCACTATTTTTGACTTTTTCTGAGCCTGTCAAGTCCTTCTTTTGACCCATTTTGCCAAAGGAAAGGAAGTTGCCTAATAATTATGCACACCTGATATAGGGTGTTGATGTCATTAGACCACACCCCTTCTCATTACAGAGATGCACATCACCTAATATGCTTAATTGGTAGTAGGCTTTCGAGCCTATACAGCTTGGAGTAAGACAACATGCATAAAGAGAATGATGTGGTCAAAATACTCATTTGCCTAATAATTCTGCACTCCCTGTAGTGTAAATTAAAAAAAAAAAACTTTTTTGACTGTGAAACATCAGTCTGCTAGTGTAATCTAATTGCAGTTGCCTGCCTGCCAGCATGTGTGCCAGGCCCACTTGCCCAGTGCCACCACTCATATCTGGTGTAAAAAACAGTAGTGTAAATTTAAAAAAAAAAAAAAATTTGACTGTGAAACATCAGTCTGCTAGTGTAATCTAATTGCAGTTGCCTGCCTGCCAGCGTGTGTGCCAGGCTCACAGCGTATACTGTGCCCACTTGCCCAGTGCCACCACTCATATCTGTTGTAACAGTAGTGTAAATTTAAAAAAAAAAACTTTTTTGACTGTGAAACATCAGTCTGCTAGCGTAATCTAATTGCAGTTGCCTGCCAGCGTGTGTGCCAGGCCAACTTGCCCAGTGCCACCACTCATATCTGGTGTAACAGTAGTGTAAATTTAAAAAAAAAAACTTTTTTGACTGTGAAACATCAGTCTGCTAGTGTAATCTAATTGCAGTTGCTTGCCTGCCAGCATGTGTGCCAGGCCCACTTGCCCAGTGCCACCACTCATATCTGGTGTAACAAACAGTAGTGTAAATTAAAAAAAAAAAACTTTTTTGACTGTGAAACATCAGTCTGCTAGTGTAATCTAATTGTAATTGCCTGCCTGCCAGCGTGTGTGCCAGGCCCACTTGCCCACAGTGCCACCACTCATATCTGTTGTAACAGTAGTGTAAATTTTTTTAAAAAAACTTTTTGTTTGTTAAACATCAGTCTGCTAGTGTAATCTAATTGCAGTTGCCTGCCTGCCAGAGTGTGTGCCAGGCCCACTTGCCCACAGTGCCACCACTTATATCTGTTTTAACAGTAGTGTAAATTAAAAAAAAAAACTTTTTTGACTGTGAAACATCAGTCTGCTAGTGTAATCTAATTGCAGTTGCTTGCCTGCCAGCATGTGTGCCAGGTCCACTTGCCCAGTGCCACCACTCATATCTGGTGTAACAAACAGTAGTGTCAATTTAAAAAAAAAACTTTTTGACTGTGAAACATCAGTCTGCTAGTGTAATCTAATTGCAGTTGCCTGCCTGCCAGCGTGTGTGCCAGGACCACTTGCCCACAGTGCCACCACTCATATCTGTTGTAACAGTAGTGTAAATTTAAAAAAAAAAAAAACTTTTTTGACTGTGAAACATCAGTCTGCTAGTGTAATCTAATTGCAGTTGCCTGCATGCCAGCGTGTGTGCCAGGCTCACTTGCCCACATTGCCACCACTCATATATGTTGTAACAGTAGTGTAAATTTAAAAAACAAAAAACTTTTTTGACTGTTAAACATCAGTCTGCTAGTGTAATCTAATTGCAGTTGCCTGCCTGCCAGCATGTGTGCCAGGCCCACTTGCCCACAGTGCCACCACTCATATCTGTTGTAACAGTAGTGTAAATTTAAAAAACAAACTTTTTTGACTGTGAAACATCAGTCTGCTAGTGTAATCTAATTGCAGTTGCCTGCCTGCAAGCGTGTGTGCAAGGCCCACTTGCCCACAGTGCCACCACTCATATCTTTTGTAACAGTAGTGTAAATTAAAAAAAAAACACGTTTTGACTGTTAAACCTCAGTCTGCTAGTGTAATCTAATTGCAGTTGCCTGCCTGCCAGCTTGTGTGCCAGGCCCACTTGCCCACAGTGCCACCACTCATATCAGTTGTAACAATAGTTTAAATTAAAAAAAAAAACTTTTTTGACTGTGAAACATCAGTCTGCTAGTGTAATCTAATTGCAGTTGCCTCCCTGCCAGCGTGTGTGCCAGGCCCACTTGCCCAGTGCCACCATTCATATCTGCTGTAACAAACAGTAGTGTAAATTTAAAAAAAAAACTTTTTTGACTGTGAAACATCAGTCTGCAAGTGTAATCTAATTGCAGTTGCCTGCCTGCCAGCGTGTGTGCCAGGCCCACTTGCCCACCGTGCCACCACTCATATCTGTTTTAACAGTAGTGTAAATTAAAAAAAAAAAACATTTTTGACTGTTAAACATCAGTCTGCTAGTGTAATCTAATTGCAGTTGCCTGCCTGCCAGCGTGTGTGCCAGGCCCACTTGCCCACAGTGCCACCACTCATATCTGTTGCAACAGTAGTGTAAATTAAAAAAAAAAAACTTTTTTGACTGTTAAACATCAGTCTGCTAGTGTAATCTAATTGCAGTTTCCTGCCTTCCAGCTTGTGTGCCAGGCTTACAGCGTATACTGTGCCCACTTGCCCAGTGCCACCACTCATATCTGTTGTAACAGTAGTGTAAATTTAAAAAAAAAAACTTTTTTGACTGTGAAACATCAGTCTGCTAGTGTAATCTAATTGCAGTTGCCTGCCTGCCAGCGTGTGTGCGAGGCTTACTTGCCCAGTGCCACCACTCATATCTGGTGTAACAAACAGTAGTGTAAATTTAAAAAAAATACTTTTTTGACTGTGAAACATCAGTCTGCTACTGTAATCTAATTGCAGTTGCCTGCCTGCCACCACTCATATCTGTTGTAACAGTGGTGTAAATTTAAAAAAAAAAAAAACTTTTTTGACTGTTAAACATCAGTGTGCTAGTGTAATCTAATTGCAGTTGCCTGCATGCCAGCGTGTGTGCCAGGCTCACAGCGTATACTGTGCCCACATGCCCAGTGCCACCACTCATATCTTGTTTAATAGTAGTGTAAGTGTAAATTTAAAAAAAAAATAAACTTTTTGGACTGTGAAACATCAGTCTGCTTTTTAGTGTCAGGCTCACAGCATATACTGTGCCCACTTGCCCAGTGGCACCACTCATATCTTGTTTAATAGTATTGTAAGTGTACATTTTTAAAAAAATGACAGGCAGAGGCAGGCCACCCCGCAGGTGCTGTCATGGTCATGGTGCTGTGATTCCCTTAGGCCCTAGAATAATGGCCAGTGTTCAGAGGCCACGTACCATGAACTCAAAAAGTTCTGAGGAGGACATAGTTGACTTTTTAACACAGGACACCCAATCTTCTATAGCTTCCGCTACAAACCTTGACGCACCATCCTCCTCCAGCTTATCTACGGGCACCTCTCAAGTTCCCACTCGCCCACCTGCCGCCACCACTAACTCTAGCACCACAGCCGCTTCACTTGATCTGGCAGAGGAGTTACTTACACATCATTTGGAAGAAATGAGTGATGCGCAACCATGATTGACAGAGGATGTAGATAACAGTGATATGTCTCAGTCAGGCAGCATTACAGACATGGACGTACGGTGTGATGATGATGATGTTGTACCCGCTGCTGCTTCCTTTGTTGATTTGTCAGATACAAGTGAAGCGGTTGATGATGACGATGCGTCCGTGGATGTCACGTGGGTGCCCGCTAGAAGAGAAGAACAGGGGGAAAGTTCAGATGGGGAGACAGAGAGGAGGAGGAGGAGGAGACGAGTTGGAAGCAGGGGGAGGTCGTCGCAAGGAGCTAGTGGCACAGTCAGACAGCATGCATCGGCACCCGGGGTCAGCCAGACAGCACGCCAATCAACGCATGCTGTTGCCACCACCAGAATGCCGTCATCGCAGAGCTCAGCAGTGTGGCATTTTTTTTGTGTGTCTGCTTCTGACAACAGTGATGCCATTTGCAACCTGTGTCAAAAGAAACTGAGTCGTGGGAAGTCCAACACCCACCTAGGTACAACTGATTTGCGAAGGCACATGATCGCACATCACAAACGCCTATGGGATCAAGACATGAGTACAAGCAGCACACAAACTCAAAGCCGCCATCCTCCTCCTGGTCCAGCATCTTCAGCCACGTCAACCACTGCTGTCCTCCTTGCCCCCTCTCAACCATCCGCCACTCCGTCTCTCTTACGGAGCATTTCCTGCTCATCTGCCAACAGTCAGGTGTCTGTCAAGGACATGTTTGAGCATAAGAAGCCAATGTCACAAAGTCACCCCCTTGCCCGGCGTCTGACTGCTGGCTTGTCTGAACTCTTAGCCCGCCAGCTTTTACCATACAAGCTGGTGGAGTCTGAGGCGTTCAAAAAATTTGTAGCTATTGGGACACCGCAGTGGAAGGTACCCGGCCGAAATTTCTTTGCACAAAAGGCAATCCCCAACCTGTACTCGATTGTGCGAAAGAAAGTAATGGCATGTCTGGCACACAGTGTTGGGGCAAGGGTCCATCTGACCACTGATAGCTGGTCTGCAAAGCATGGTCAGGGCAGGTATATCACCTACACTGCGCATTGGGTAAACCTGCTGACGGCTGACAACCATGGAATGCGTGGCTCTGCAAAGTTGGTGACACCACCACGACTTGCAGGCAGGCCTGCTGCCACCTCCTCTACTCCTCCTACTCCATCCGCTTCCATAACATCCTCGGCTGAGTCCTCTTCTTCTGCTGCTGCGTCTTGCTCCACATTAACGGCACCCCCCCAGCTCCCCAGGTACTATTCCACATCCAGGATACGGCAGTGTCACCCTGTCTTGGGGTTGACTTGCCTGAAAGCAGAGAGTCACACCGGACCAGCACTCCTGTCCGTCCTGAACACACAGGTGGATCAGTGGCTGATTCCGCACCAACTGGAGATCGGCAAAGTGGTTTCTTACAACGGAAGTAATTTGGTGGCGGCATTGAAATTGGGCAAGTTGAGTAGAAGTAGGTGTCTTATTGGTGCGCAAATCAGAAATCCCTAGGACTTACACGTATCTGCTCCCAAAAACAGATATATTCAAAAATAGGACCAAAAAAGTATAATTTAGTGTAGGTGCGCTTACAGCAGCGGGATTGAATAAATGCTTATTAAAATAACTGGTTAAGAATGATAAACAGTATATTTGATCAAAACATAGAAAGTATTAAAATTATGATAAAAAGAGATTAAATAATCTAATTGATCAAGGGTTATCTTATTAATAGATAAAAAATACAGTTCATACAGAAATTGAGTGTAAAAATTTACAATTTATTGTTTAAAACATATATACTTAGTGTCTAGATACTGTGACCGGTCACAAATGCTAAAAATTGTCTGAACTTAAAAAACACTTTAAAATTTAAAAATAAATCTATGTATGGGTCGGGTAAAATGTGAACTTATAATGGTGTTAAATAACTCACAACAGAAGTTGGTTATCAACTATATTAGTGCACCAAATGATAGATTGAAGATGATCTTTAAACCAAAATGTTAATTTTCTTATTCAATTTATTGTCCACATAATAAAGACCTGTATAAAGTATTGCACAAATGTTCACAAATAAATAGATCTCATTTAGATGGTGTCCATATCAGTAATATGTAGAACACTTTAATCTCCGGTAAGTCTCCTTAAGGTGATCAATGTATCAAAGGAGATGTCCGTTTTACCAAAAAACATTGGCAAGTGACTTTTGAAATAGATTCACCAATACGCTGTGTGGGTAATATCGATGTTTGTAACGCGTATTCCCCAGTAGGTTTCCTTAAAAGCTTTGATTTTAGTGTGTCAAGAAATGTTCGTTAAATCACGCTATGTGGGATAAAGCTTTTGTGCTGTGTATGTCTACCGCGCTTATCCGGCTGCTACACCTCAATGTGCCTACCTGCTATTGTGTGGGTATCCTCCGTCCACTTCTACGATGGCACAGGTGTCTGTCCCGCTCCACTTATAGCCGGTGATGTCACACACATGTCCGTTCTTCTTGAAAGTACATCTGTCTGAGATAACTCTGCGCAGAGTGTATGTGTAGATCAGAAAGTAGTGCCCCTTTAATCCTTTGTAATCCTCTGTAGTTTCTTACAAATGAGGTATAAAATTATCCTATATATCTTGTTTTAACAACCATCAACGCGTTTCACTACTTCTTGTGGCTTTCTCAAGAAAGCCACAAGAAGTGGTGAAACGCATTGATGGTTGTTAAAACAAGATATATAGTATAATTTTATACCTCATTTGTAAGAAACTACTGAGGATTACAAAGGATTAGAGTGGCACTACTTTCTGATCTACACATACACTCTGCGCAGAGTTATCTCAGACGGATCTACTTTCAAGAAGAACGGACGTGCATGTGACGTCACAGGCTATCCGTGGAGAGGCACAGACACCTGTGCCATCATAGAATTGGATGGAGGATACCCACACAATAGCAGGTAGGCACATTGAGGTGTAGCAGCCGGATAAGCGCGGTAGACATACGCAGCACAGAAGCTTTATGCCACATAGCGTGATTTAACGAACATTTCTTGACACACTAAAATCAAAGCTTTTAAGGAAACCTACTGGGAAATAAGCGTTACAAACATCGATATTACCCACACAGTGTATTGGTGAATCTATTTCAAAAGTCACTTGCCAATGTTTTTTGGTAAAACGGACATCTCCTTTGATACATTGATCACCTTAAGGAGACTTACCGGAGATTAAAGTGTTCTACATATTACTGATATGAACACCATCTAAATAAGATCTATTTATTTGTGGACATTTATGCAATACTTTATACAGGTCTTTATTATGTGGACAAAAAATTTAATTAGAAAATTAACATTTTGGTTTAAAGATCATCTTCAATCTAGCATTTGGTGCACTAATATAGTTGATAACCAACTTCTGTTGTGAGTTATTTAACACCATTATAAGTTCACATTTTACCCGACCCATACATAGATTTATTTTTAAATTTTAAAGTGTTTTTTAAGTTCAGACAATTTTTAGCATTTGTGACCGGTCACAGTATCTAGACACTAAGTATATATGTTTTAAACAATAAATTGTTAATATTTACACTCAATTTCTGTATGAACTGTATTTTTTTATCTATTAATAAGATAACCCTTGATCAATTAGATTATTTAATCTATTTTTATAATTTTAATACTTTCTAAGTTTTGATCAAATATACTGTTTATCATTCTTAACCAGTTATTTTAATAAGCAATTGGGCAAGTTGACACATGTGCCGTGCATGGCACATGTGTGTAATCTGATCGTACAACGCTTTGTGCATAAGTACCCAGGCTTACAGGACATCCTGAAGCAGGCCAGGAAGGTGTGTGGCCATTTCAGGTGTTCCTACACGGCCATGGAGCACTTTTCTGATATCCAGCGGTGAAACAACATGCCAGTGAGGCGCTTGATTTGCGACAGCCCGACACGTTGGAATTCAACACTCCTAATGTTCGACCGCCTGCTCCAACAAGAAAAAGCTGTTAACGAATATTTGTATGACCGGGGTGCTAGGACAGCCTCTGGGGAGCTGGGAATTTTTTTGCCACATTACTGGGCGCTCATGAGCAATGCCTGTAGGCTCATGCGTCCTTTTGAGGAGGTGACAAACCTAGTCAGTCGCACCGAAGGCACCATCAGCGACATCATACCATTTGTTTTCTTCCTGGAGCGTGCCCTGCTAAGAGTGCTGGATCAGGCTGTAGATGAGCGTGAAGAGGAAGAGTTGTGGTCACCATCACCACCAGAAACAGCCTTATCAGCATCGCTTGCTGGACCTGCGGCAACGCTGGAAGAGGATTGTGAGGAAGAGGAGTCAGAGGAGGAATGTGGCTTTGAGGAGGAGGAGGAAGACCAACCACAACAGGCATCCCAGGGTGCTCATTGTCACCTATCTGGTACCCGTGGTGTTGTACGTGGCTGGGGGGAAGAAGATACCTTCAGTGAGATCACTGAGGATGAGGAACGGGACATGAGTAGCTCGGCATCCAACCTTGTGTAAATGGGGTCTTTCATGTTGTCATGCCTGTTGAGGGACCCTCGTATAAAAAAGCTGAAGGAGAACGACCTGTACTGGGTGTCCACGCTACTAGACCCCCGGTATAAGCATAAAGTGCCTGAAATGTTACTGAATTACCGCAAGTCGGAAAGGATGCAGCAGTTCCAAAATAAATTAAAAAGTATACTTTACACAGCGTATAAGGGTGATGTCACAGCACAACAGGAATCTAACAGGGGAAGAGGTGAAAGTAATCCTCCGACTCCCACGACCACGCTGGCAAGGACAGGATGCTTTAGAGACATGTTGTTGATGGAGGACATGCAGAGCTTTTTAAGTCCTATGCATCGCCACATCCCTTTGGGGTCCACCCTCAGAGAACGACTCGACCGACAGGTAGCAGACTACTTCGCCTTAACTGCAAATCTCAGCACTCTGAGGAGCGATGAACCCCTTGACTACTGGGTGTGCAGGCTTGACCTGTGGCCTGAGCTATCCCAATTTGCGATAGAACTTCTGGCCTGCCCCGCTTCAAGTGTCCTGTCAGAAAGGACCTTCAGTGCAGCAGGAGGTATTGTCACTGAGAAGAGAAGTCGCCTAGGTCAAAAAAGTCTAGATTACCTCACCTTTATTAAGATGAATGAGGGATGGATCCCGAAGGGACTGACATTGGGCGATACATTCGACTAAAAAAGGCCTGATGAGATGAGCTGCCTTGGGCTACAAATGTTACACACGCTGCTGTATTTTATCTTCGAATGCCGGATGACTTGCCTGACTTATCCGCCACCAACTACGGTTCAAGCCACAATGTTTTAGGGCACTTTCTGCGTGGGAAACAAATATCAATTTTTCTGCAACAATAGCTAATTTTTCAGGCATGTGTACAATACATGCCAAATTTTTCTGGCCTCTGGTGCTGCACTGTGGCTTCAAAAACCACACCACTCATATCTGGTGGCACAGTAGATTGTACGCACAGTGCACCAAATTTGAAGTAGGAGGACCGAGCAAGCATCTTTTTCCATCTCCCAGTTCCTAAAATCCATGCCATATACACGTCCCCTGATAGGGGGCATAACAGGTATTAAACTGATCAGAATAGTACTACTGAACACACCACTCATATCTGGTGGCACAGTAGATTGCACGCACAGTGCCCCAAATTTGAAGTAGGAGGACCGACCAAGCATCTTTTTCCATCTCCCGGTTCCTAAAATCCATGCCATATACACGTCCCCTGGTGCCACAACTGCCTCTGGGAACCTTACCATGGGTACCAGACCGCACGTCTTGTAATTCTCTGTCTGGGAAATTATCTATCTATCAAATGTATCTATTTATCTATCAAATCTATCTATCTATCTATCTATCTATCTATCTATCTATCGTATCTATCAAATGTATATTGCATCTATTGATCTATCCATCTATTCTATGTATCTATCTATCTATCTATCTATCTATCTATCAAATCTATATATCTCGTGGCCGGACTGTTTTGTGACAGCCACTTGTGTTTCGGCCAAATGTCCGTCGGCCAAATGTCCGTCGGCTAAAAGTCCGGCCATGATTGCACGCGCAGTGCCCCAAATTTGAAGTAGGAGGACCGACCAAGCATCTTTTTCCATCTCCCGGTTCCTAAAATCCATGCCATATACACGTCCCCCGTTAGGGGGAGTAACAGGTATTAAACTGATCAGAATAGTACTACTTAACACACCACTCATATCTGGTGGCACAGTAGATTGCACGCGCAGTGCCCCAAATTTGAAGTAGGAGGACCGACCAAGCATCTTTTTCCATCTCCCGGTTCCTAAAATCCATGCCATATACACGTCCCCTGGTGCCACAACTGCCTCTGGGAACCTTACCATGGGTCTCAGACTGCACGTCTTGTAATTCTCTGTCTGGGAAATTATCTATCTATCAAATCTATCTATTTATCTATCAAATCTATATATCTATCTATCTATATTGCATCTATTGATCTATATATCTAATCTATGTATCTATCTAGCTATCAAATCTATCTATCTCGTGGCCGGACTGTTTTGTGACAGCCACTTGTGTTTCGGCCAAATTCCGTCGGACAAATGTCCGTCGGCCAAATGTCCGTCGGCTAAAAGTCCGGCCACGATTGCATGCGCAGTGCCCCAAATTTGAAGTAGGAGGACCGACCAAGCATCTTTTTCCATCTCCCGGTTCCTAAAATCCATGCCATATACACGTCCCCCGATAGGGGGAGTAACAGGTATTAAACTGATCAGAATAGTACTACTTAACACACCACTCATATCTGGTGGCACAGTAGATTGCACGCGCAGTGCCCCAAATGGTAGGAGGACCGACCAAGCATCTTTTTCCATCTCCCGGTTCCTAAAATCCATGCCATATTCACGTCCCCTGGCGCCGCAACTGCCTCTGGGAACCTTACCATGGGTCCCAGACCGCACATCTTGTAATTCTCTGTCTGGGAAATTATCTATCTATAAAATCTATCTATTTATCTATCAAATCTATCTATTGTATCTATCAAATGTATATTGCATCTATTGATCTATCTATCTAATCTATCGCCTAGATTTGGAGTTTTGCGTTAGACGTCAAAACCAGCGTTAGAGGCTCCTAACGCTGGTTTTGGGCTACCGCTGGTATTTGGAGTCAGTCATTAAAGGGTCTAACGCTCACTTTCCAGCCGCGACTTTCCATACCGCAGATCCCCCTACGCCATTTGCGTATCCTATCTTTTCAATGGGATCTTTCTAACGCCGGTATTTAGAGTCTTGGCTGAAGTGAGCGTTAGAAATCTAACGACAAAACTCCAGCCGCAGAAAAAAGACAGGAGTTAAGAGCTTTTTGGGCTAACGCCGGTTCATAAAGCTCTTAACTACTGTGCTCTACAGTACACTAACACCCATAAACTACCTATGTACCCCTAAACCGAGGTCCCCCCACATCGCCGCCACTCGATTAAATGTTTTTAACCCCTAATCTGCCGACCGCACACCGCCGCCACCTACGTTATACTTATGTACCCCTAATCTGCTGCCCCTAACACCGCCGACCCCTATATTATATTTATTAACCCCTAATCTGCCCCCCACAACGTCGCCGCCAGCTACCTACAATAATTAACCCCTAATCTGCCGACCGGACCTCACTGCCACTATAATAAATGTATTAACCCCTAATCCGCCTCACTCCCGCCTCAATAACCCTATAAGAAATAGTATTAACCCCTAATCTGCCCTCCCTAACATCGCCGACACCTAACTTCAATTATTAACCCCTAATCTGCCGACCGGACCTCACTGCTACTCTAAAAAATTTATTAACCCCTAAAGCTAAGTCTAACCCTAACACTAACACCCCCCTAAGTTAAATATAATTTAAATCTAACGAAATAAATTAACTCTTATTAAATAAATTATTCCTATTTAAAGCTAAATACTTACCTGTAAAATAAATCCTAATATAGCTACAATATAAATTATATTTATATTATAGCTATTTTAGGATTAATATTTATTTTACAGGCAACTTTGTATTTATTTTAACCAGGTACAATAGCTATTAAATAGTTAATAACTATTTAATAGCTACCTAGTTAAAATAATTACAAAATTACCTGTAAAATAAATCCTAACCTAAGTTACAATTAAACACTACACTATCAATAAATTAATTAAATAAAATACCTACAATTATCTACAATTAAACCTAACACTACACTATCAATAAATTAATTAAATAAAATACCTACAATTATCTACAATTAAACCTAACACTACACTATCAATAAATGAATTAAATACAATACCTACAAATAAATACAATTAAATAAACTAACTAAAGTGCAAAAAATAAAAAAGAACTAAGTTACAAAAAATAAAAAAATATTTACAAACATTAGAAAAATATTACAACAATTTTAAACTAATTACACCTACTCTAAGTCCCCTAATAAAATAACAAAGCCCCCCAAAATAAAAATATGCCCTACCCTATTCTAAAATTAAAATAGAAAAGCTCTTTTACCTTACCAGCCCTTAAAAGGGCCATTTGCGGGGCATGCCCCAAATAATTCAGCTCTTTTGCCTGGAAAAAAAAAACATACAATACCCCCCCCAACATTACAACCCACCACCCACATACCCCTAATCTAACCAAACCCCCCTTAAATAAACCTAACACTAAGCCCCTGAAGATCTCTCTACCTTATCTTCACCACACCGGGTTCACCGATTGGTCCAGAAGAGCCTCCGAAGTGTTCATCCAAGCCCAAGTGGGGGCTGAAGAGTGACGTCCATCCTCCGGCTGAAGTCTTGATCCAAGCGGCAAATGAAGAAGTCCATCTTCAGGCAGAAATCTTCATCCTATCCGGGCAGAAGAGGACATCCAGACCGGCAAACATCTTCATCCAGGCGGCATCTTCTATGTTGTTCCATCCGATGACGAGCGGCTGATCTTGAAGACCTCCGGCGCGGATCCATCCTCTTCTTCCGACGACTAGACGACGAATGAAGGTTCCTTTAAGGGACGTCATCCAAGATGGCATCCCTCGAATTCCGATTGGCTTATAGGATTCTATCAGCCAATCGGAATTAAGGTAGGAAAATTCTGATTGGCTGATGGAATCAGCCAATCAGATTCAAGTTCAATCCGATTGGCTGATCCAATCAGCCAATCAGATTGAGCTCGCATTCTATTGGCTGTTCCGGATAAGATGAAGATTTCTGCCCGAAGATGGACTTCTTCATTTACCGCTTGGATCAAGACTTCAGCCGGAGGATGGACGTCACTCTTCAGCCCCCGCTTGGGCTTGGATGAACACTTCGGAGGCTCTTCTGGACCGATCGGTGAACCCGGTGTGGTGAAGACAAGGTAGGGAGATCTTCAGGGGCTTAGTGTTAGGTTTATTTAAGGGGTGTTTGGGTTAGATTAGGGGTATGTGGGTGGTGGGTTGTAATGTTGGGGGGGGTATTGTATGTTTTTTTTTTCCAGGCAAAAGAGCTGAATTCTTTGGGGCATGCCCCGCAAATGGCCCTTTTAAGGGCTGGTAAGGTAAAAGAGCTTTTCTATTTTAATTTTAGAATAGGGTAGGGCATTTTTTTATTTTGGGGGGCTTTGTTATTTTATTAGGGGGCTTAGAGAAGGTGTATTTAGTTTAGGTGTAATTAGGTGTAGTAGGTGTAATTGTTGTTAATATTTTTCTAATGTTTGTAAATATTTTTTTATTTTTTGTAACTTAGTTCTTTTTTATTTTTTGTACTTTAGATAGTTGATTTAATTGTATTTATTTGTAGGTATTGTATTTAATTAATTTATTGATAGTGTAGTGTTAGGTTTAATTGTAACTTAGGTTAGGATTTATTTTACAGGTAATTTTGTAATTATTTTAACTATTTTAGCTATTAAATAGTTATTAACTATTTAATAGCTATTGTAGCTGGTTAAAATAAATACAAAGTTGCCTGTAAAATAAATATTAATCCTAAAATAGCTACAATGTAATTATAATTTATATTGTAGCTATATTAGGGTTTATTTTACAGGTAAGTATTTAGCTTTAAATAGGAATAATTTATTTAATAAGAATTATTTTATTTTGTTAGAATAAAATTATATTTAATTTAGGGGGTGTTAGGGTTAGGGTTAGACTTAGCTTTAGGGGTTAATACATTTATTAGAGTAGCAGTGAGATCCGGTCTGCAGATTAGGGGTTAATAATTGAAGTTAGGTGTCAGCGATGTTAGGGAGGGCAGATTAGGGGTTAATACTATTTCTTATAGGGTTATTGAGGCGGGAGTGAGGCGGATTAGGGGTTAATAACTTTATTATAGTAGCGGTGAGGTCTGGTCGGCAGATTAGGAGTTAATTATTGTAGGTAGCTGGCGGCAACATTGTGGGGGGCAGATTAGGGGTTAATAAATATAATATAGGGGTCGGCGGTGTTAGGGGCAGGGGATTAGGGGTACATAGGGATAACGTAGGTTGCGGCGGTGTACCGAGCGGCAGATTAGGGGTTAATAATAAAATGCAGGTGTCAGCGATAGCGGGGGCGGCAGTTTAGGGGTAAATAAGTGTAAGGTTAGGGGTGTTTAGACTCGGTGTTCATGTTAGGGTGTTAGGTGCAGACTTAGGAAGAGTTTCCCCATAGGAAACAATGGGGCCACGTTAGGAGCTGAACGCTGCTTTTTTGCAGGTGTTAGGTTTTATTTCAGCTCAAACTGTCCCATTGTTTCCTATGGGGGAATCGTGCACGAGCACGTTTTTGAAGCTGGCCGCATCCGTAAGCACCGCTGGTATTGAGAGTTGCAGTGGCGGTAAATATGCTATACGCTCCTTTTTTGGAGCCTAACGCAGGACTTCTGTGAACTCTAAATACCAGGTATTTAAAAGGTGCGGCCAGAAAAAAGCACGCATAGCTAACGCACCCCTTTGGCCGCAGAACTCTAAATCTAGCCGTATGTTTCTATCTATCTATCAGATCTATCTATCTCGTGGCCGGACTGTTTTGTGACAGCCACTTGTGTTTCGGCTAAATGTCCATCGGACAAATGTCCGTCGGCCAAATGTCCATCGGCTAAAAGTCCGGCCATGATTGCACGCACAGTGCCCCAAATTTGAAGTAGGAGGAACGACTAAGCATCTTTTTCTATCTCCCGGTTCCTAAAATCCATGCCATATACACGTCCCCCGATAGGGGGAGTAACAGGTATTAAACTGACCAGAATAGTACTACTTAACACACCACTCATATCTGGTGGCACAGTAGATTGCACGCTCAGTGCCCCAAATTTGAAGTAGGAGGACCGACCAAGCATCTTTTTCCATCTCCCGGTTCCTAAAATCCATGCCATATACACGTCCCCTGGCGACGCAACTGCCTCTGGGAACCTTACCATGGGTCACAGACCGCACGTCTTGTAATTCTCTGTCTGGGAAATTATCTATCTATCAAATCTATCTATTTATCTATCAAATCTATCTATCTATCTATCATATCTATCAAATGTATATTGCATCTATTGATCTATCTATCTAATCTATGTATCTATCTATCTATCTATCAAATCTATCTCATGGCCGGACTGTTTTGTGACAGCCACTTGTGTTTCGGCCAAATGTGAGTTGGCCAAATGTCCGTCGGACAAATGTCCGTCGGCTAAAAGTCTGGCCATGATTGTACGCGCAGTGCCCCAAATTTGAAGTAGGAGGACCGACCAAGCATCTTTTTCCATCTCCCGGTTCCTAAAATCCATGCCATATACACGTCCCCTGGCAACGCAACTGCCTCTGGGAACCTTACCATGGGTCTCAGACCGCACGTCTTGTAAATCTCTGTCTGGGAAATTATCTATCTATCAAATCTATCTATCTATCAAATCTATCTATCGATCGATCTATCTATCTATCTATCTATCTATCTATCTATCTATCTATCTATCTATCTATCTATCTATCTATCATATCTATCAAATGTATATTGCATCTATTGATCTATCTATCTAATCTATGTATCTATCTAGCTATCAAATCTATCTATCTCGTGGCCGGACTGTTTTGTGACAGCCACTTGTGTTTCAGCCAAATGTCCGTCGGACAAATGTCCATCGGCTAAAAGTCTGGCCACGATTGCACGCGCAGTGCCCCAAATTTGAAGTAGGAGGACCGACCAAGCATCTTTTTCCATCTCCCGGTTCCTAAAATCCATGCCATATACACGTCCCCCGATAGGGGGAGTAACAGGTATTAAACTGATCAGAATAGTACTACTTAACACACCACTCATATCTGGTGGCACAGTAGATTGCATGCTCAGTGCCCCAAATTTGAAGTAGGAGGACCGACCAAGCATCTTTTTCCATCTCCCGGTTCCTAAAATCCAGGCCATATACACGTCCCCTGGCGACACAACTGCCTCTGGGAACCTTACGATGGGTCCCAGACCGCACGTCTTGTAATTCTCTGTCTGGGAAATTATCTATCTATCTATCTATCTATCTATCTATCAAATCTATCTATTTAACTATCAAATCTATCTATCTATCGTATCTATCAAATGTATATTGCATCTATTGATCTATCTATCTAATCTATGTATCTATCTATCAAATCTATCTATCTCGTGGCCGGACTGTTTTGTGGCAGCCACTTGTGTTTTGGCCAAATGTCCGTCGGACAAATGTCCATCGGCTAAAAGTCCGGTCATGATTGCACACGCAGTGCCCCAAATTTGAAGTAGGAGGACCGACCAAGCATCTTTTTCCATCTCCAGGTTCCTAAAATCCATGCCATATACACGTCCCCTGATAGGGGGCGTAACAGGTATTAAACTGATCAGAATAGTACTACTTAACACACCACTCATATCTGGTGGCACAGTAGATTGCACGAGCAGTGCCCCAAATTTGAAGTAGGAGGACCGACCAAGCATCTTTTTCCATGTCCCGGTTCCTAAAATCCATGACATATACACGTCCCCTGGCGCCGCAACTGCCTCTGGGAACCTTACCATGGGTCCCAGACCGCACATCTTGTAATTCTCTGTCTGGGAAATTATATATCTATCAAATCTATCTATTTATCTATCAAATCTATCTATCTATCTATCGTATCTATCAAATGTATATTGCATCTATTGATCTATCTATCTAATCTATGTATCTATGTATCTATCAAATCTATCTATCTCGTGGTTGTGCAAATGGACTGTTTGCGGTTGTTTGCGGTGCGTTAAACGGGGAGTTTGGTCTGTCACTGTGAAGCGGGCGTAACCCTTACACTACCTGATCGATACAACATCATACCTGATGTTTTAAAGCACGTTATTCCAAACAATTTAGGAATGTTAGGTGATTTATGCCCTTTATGGCTTAAAACCAGACTCGGGGGGGTAGTTATCAAGCCGTCAACCTCAAATACGCTGGAATTCCGCAGCGTATTTGTGGCGAGGCTGATTCGCCTTAGTTATCAAAGGCTAGAGACCGGCATAAGTAGAATTTTGTGACGTAAACTTCGATCCGCCGGACTCAGTCTGACACAGATCGATTCTTACGTCATTCCAGATGTTCCGCACACAAGTGCGGCACAATCTGACTACTTTTGCTAGTTATCAAATTACTAGCAGGTACGCTCGGCACTTTTCCGGCCCAGCGTACCTGAAGGCGGCGGATCCCATAGGAATCAATGGGAGTCTAACCATAGCGAAAGTACAAGTTCGCTGCTGCCAGACATCCCATTGATTCCTATGGGAAATGTCTGCACCTAACACCCTAACATGTTCCCTGAGTCTAAACACCCCTAATCTGCCCCCCCTACACCGCTGTTCCGATCAGCCAATAGAATGCGATCTCAATCTGATTGACTGATTCAATCAGCCAATCAGATTTTTCCTACCTTAATTCCGATTGGCTGATAGAATCCTATCAGCCAATCGGAATTGAAGGGACGCCATCTTGGATGACGTCCCTTAAAGGAGCCTTCATTCGTCGTTAGTCCGTCGGGGAAGAAGGATGTTCCGCGTCGGCGGGATGAAGATCGATCCTGAAGCAAGAAGATTGAAGACCCCGCTTGGAAGATGACATCGCCCGGATGGAAGATGATCTTCAGCGCCGCTTGCAAGATGACATTGCCCGGATGGAAGACTTCTTCAGCGCCGCTTGGAGGATCACTTCATCGGATGGAAGACTTCTTCAGCGCCCCTTGGAGGATCACTTCTGGCACTCCGGATTTCCTCTTCAGTTCCATCGGTGGATCGGCTGAGTGAAGACGACTCAAGGTAGGATGATCTTCAGGGGATTAGTGTTAGGTTATTTTAAGGGGGGTTTGGGTTAGATTAGGGGTATGTGGGTGGTGGGTTTTAATGTTGGGGGGGTTGTATTTTTCTTTTACAGGCAAAAGAGCAGTTTTCTTTGGGGCATGCCCCACAAAAGGTCCTTTTAAGGGCTGGTAAGGTAAAAGAGCTTTGAACTTTTTTAATGTAGAATAGGGTAGGGAATGTTTTTATTTTGGGGGGCTTTGTTATTTTATTAGGGGGCTTAGATTAGGTGTAATTAGCTTAAAATTGTTGTAATATTTTTTAAATGTTTGTAACTTATGTTTTTTATTTTTTGTAACTTAGCTTTTTTTATTTTTTGTACTTTAGTTAGTTTATGTAATTGTATTTAATTGTAGTTATTTGTAGTTAATTTATTTAATTAATTTAATGATAGTGTAGTGTTAGGTTTAATTGTAACTTAGGTTAGGATTTATTTTACAGGTAATTTTGTATTTCTTTTAGCTAGGTAGTTATTAAATAGTTAATAACTATTTATTAACTATTCTAACTAGCTAAAATAAATACAAAGTTACCTGTAAAATAAATATAAATCCTAAGGCCTAGATTTGGAGTTTGGCGGTAGATGGGCTGTTAACGCTCCGCTGGCTTTTTTCTGGCCGCACCATAAAATTAACTCTGGTATCGAGAGTTCAAAAAAATGCTGCATTAGGCTCCAAAAAAGGAGCGTAGAGCATTTTTACCGCAAATGCAACTCTCGATACCAGAGTTGCTTACGGACGCGGCCAGCCTCAAAAACGTGCTCGTGCACGATTCTCCCATAGGAAACAATGGGGCTGTTTGAGCTGTAAAAAAACCTAACACCTGCAAAAAAGCAGCGTTCAGCTCCTAACGCAGCCCCATTGTTTCCTATGGGGAAACACTTCCTACGTCTGCACCTAACACTCTAACATGTACCCCGAGTCTAAACACCCCTAACCTTACACTTATTAAACCCTAATCTGCCGCCCTCGCTATCGCTGACCCCTGCATATTTTTTTAACCCCTAATCTGCCGCTCCGTACACCGCCGCAACCTACGTTATCCCTATGTACCCCTAATCTGCTGCCCCTAACCCCGCCGACCCCTGTATTATATTTATTAACCCCTAACCTGCCCCCCACAACGTCGCCGCCAGCTACCTACAATAATTAACCCCTAATCTGCCGACCGCAAAGCGCCGCCACCTACGTTATCCTTATGTACCCCTAATCTGCTGCCCCTAACCCCGCCGACCCCTATATTATATTTATTAACCCCTAATCTGCTCCCCACAACGTCGCCTCCACCTGCCAACACTTATTAACCCCTAATCTGCCGAGCGGACCTGAGCGCTACTATAATAAAGTTATTAACCCCTAATCCGCCTCACTAACCCTATCATAAATAGTATTAACCCCTAATCTGCCCTCCCTAACATCGCCGACACCTAACTTCAATTATTAACCCCTAATCTGCCGACCGAATCTCGCTGCTATTCTAATAAATGGATTAACCCCTAAAGCTAAGTCTAACCCTAACACTAACACCCCCCTAAGTTAAATATAATTTACATCTAACGAAATTAATTAACTCTTATTAAATAAATTATTCCTATTTAAAGCTAAATACTTACCTGTAAAATAAATCCTAATATAGCTACAATTTAAATTATAATTATATTATAGCTATTTTAGGATTAATATTTATTTTACAGGCAACTTTGTATTTATTTTAACCAGGTACAATAGCTATTAAATAGTTAAGAACTATTTAATAGTTACCTAGTTAAAATAATAACAAAATTACCTGTAAAATAAGTCCTAACCTAAGTTATAATTAAACCTAACACTACCCTATCAATAAATTAATTAAATAAAATACCTACAATTACCTACAATAAAACCTAACACTACACTATCAATAAATACATTAAATACAATTTCTACAAATAACTACAATTACATAAACTAACTAAAGTACAAAAAATAAAAAAGAACTAAGTTACAAAAAATAAAAAAATATTTACAAACATAAGAAAAATATTACAACAATTTTAAACTAATTACACCTACTCTAAGCCCCCTAATAAAATAACAAAGACCCCCAAAATAAAAAAATGCCCTACCCTATTCTAAATTAATAGAGTTAAAAGCTCTTTTACCTTACCAGCCCTGAACAGGGCCCTTTGCGGGGCATGCCCCAAGAAGTTCAGCTCTTTTGCCTGTAAATAAAAACATACAATACCCCCCCCCAACATTACAACCCACCACCCACATACCCCTAATCTAACCCAAACCCCCCTTAAATAAACCTAACACTAAGCCCCTGAAGATCTTCCTACCTTGTCTTCACCATCCAGGTATCACCGATCCGTCCTGGCATCCGGTGCTGAAGAGGTCCAGAAGAGGCTCCAAAGTCTTCCTCCTATCCGGCAAGAAGAGGACATTCGGACCGGCAAACATCTTCTCCAAGCGGCATCTTCGATCTTCTTCCATCCGGTGCGGAGCGGGTCCATCTTGAATCAGCCGACGCATTTTTTTATTTTGGGGGTCTTTGTTATTTTATTAGGGGGCTTAGAGTAGGTGTAATTAGTTTAAAATTGTTGTAATATTTTTCTTATGTTTGTAAATTTTTTTTATTTTTTGTAACTTAGTTCTTTTTTATTTTTTTGTACTTTAGTTAGTTTATGTAATTGTAGTTATTTGTAGAAATTGTATTTAATGTATTTATTGATAGTGTAGTGTTAGGTTTTATTGTAGGTAATTGTAGGTATTTTATTTAATTAATTTATTGATAGGGTAGTGTTAGGTTTAATTATAACTTAGGTTAGGACTTATTTTACAGGTAATTTTGTTATTATTTTAACTAGGTAACTATTAAATAGTTCTTAACTATTTAATAGCTATTGTACCTGGTTAAAATAAATACAAAGTTGCCTGTAAAATAAATATTAATCCTAAAATAGCTATAATATAATTATAATTTAAATTGTAGCTATATTAGGATTTATTTTACAGGTAAGTATTTAGCTTTAAATAGCAGATTAGGGGTTAATAATTGAAGTTAGGTGTCGGCGATGTTAGGGAGGGCAGATTAGGGGTTAATACTATTTATGATAGGGTTAGGGGTTAATAACTTTATTATAGTAGCGCTCAGGTCCGCTCGGCAGATTAGGGGTTAATAAGTGTTGGCAGGTGGAGGCGACGTTGTGGGGAGCAGATTAGGGGTTAATAAATATAATATATGGGTCGGCGGTGTTAGGGGCAGCAGATTAGGGGTACATAAGGATAACGTAGGTGGCGGCGCTTTGCGGTTGGCAGATTAGGGGTTAATAAGTGTAGGCAGGTGGAGGCGACGTTGTGGGGGGCAGATTAGGGGTTAATAAATATAATACAGGGGTCGGCAGCAGATTAGGGGTACATAAGTATAACGTAGGTGGCGGTCGGCAGATTAGGGGTTAAAAAATTTTAATCGAGTGGCGGCGATGTGGGGGGACCTCGGTTTAGGGGTACATAGGTAGTTTATGGGTGTTAGTGTACTTTAGAGTACAGTAGTTAAGAGCTTTATAAACCGGCGTTAGCCCAGAAAGCTCTTAACTCCTGCTATTTTCCTGCAGCTGGAGTTTTGTCGTTAGATGTCTAACGCTCACTTCAGAAACGACTCTAAATACCGGAGTTAGAAAGATCCCATTGAAAAGATAGGATACGCAATTGACGTAAGGGGATCTGCGGTATGGAAAAGTCGCGGCTGAAAAGTGAGCGTTAGACCCTATTTTGAGTGACTCCAAATACCGGCGGTAGCCTAAAACCAGCGTTAGGAGCCTCTAACGCTGGTTTTCACGGCTACCGCCGAACTCTAAATCTAGGCCTAAAATAGCTACAATGTAATTATTAATTACATTGTAGCTATCTTAGGGTTTATTTTACAGGTAAGTATTTCATTTTAAATAGGAAAAATTTATTAAAGTATAGTGTAGTGTTAGGTGTAATTGTAACTTAGGTTAGTTTTTATTTTACAGGTAAATTTCTCTTTATTTTAGCTAGGTAAGCTATTAAATAGTTAATAACTATTTAATAGCTATTGTACCTAGTTAAAATAAATTGAAAGTTACCTATAAAATAAAAATAAATCCTAAGATAGCTACAATATAATTATTATTTATATTGTAGCTATATTAGGGTTTATTTTAAAGGTAAGTATTTAGTTTTAAATAGGATTCATTTAGTTAATAATAGAAATATTATTTAGATTTATTTAATTAATATTTAAGTTAGGGGGGTGTTAGGGTTAGTGTTAGACTTAGGTTTAGGGGTTAATAAATTTATTACAGTGGCGGCGGTGTAGTGGGGGGCAGGATAGGGGTTAATAAATGTATTATAGGTGGCGACGGGGGAAGGGGGGCAGATTAGGGGTTAATAAATTTAATATAGGTTGCGGCAGGGTCCGGGAGCGGCGGTTTTGGGGTTAAACTATTTATTTAGTTGCGGCGAGGTGCGGGATCAGCAGGATAGGGGTTAATAACTTTATTATAGAGGGCGACGGTATAGAGGGGGCAGGATAGGGGTTACTAGGTATAATGTAGGTTGCGGCGGTGTCCGTGAGCGGCGGTTTAGGGGTTAATACATTTATAGTAGTTGCAGCGGGGTCTATGAGCGGCGGTTTAGGGGTTAGTAACTTTATTTAGTTGCGGGGGGGCTCCGGGGGCGCCGGTATAGGTGGTAGAACAGTGTAGTTTACTGTGAGTGCTTAGTGACAGGCTAGCAATAAAGCTGTCAAAAAGCCGAAGAGCAGCGAGATCGGATGAGTGATAACTCTCACAGTCCGCTGCTCATCGCCCCGTACTTGGTGCGCGGCTTTTTGACAGATTTATTGATAACTTAGGCGTATTTTTTCAGGTCAGCGGCAGCGAAGGTAGGCGAGCTTAGGCGGGCGTATTGGGCCGGCGAAGGCAGGAAAGTTGACACGATGATAACTACCACCCTCTGCATCAACTATGTAATTTTACGTGGAAGTTTTGCCATGGATCCCCCTCCGGCATGCCACAGTCCAGGTGTTAGTCCCCTTGAAACAACTTTTCCATCACTATTGTGGCCAGAAAGAGTCCCTGTGGGTTTTAAAATTCGCCTGCCTATTGAAGTCAATAGCGGTTCGCCCGGTTCGTCTGTTCGCGAACAGTTGCGGACGTTCACGTTCGCTGTTCGCGAACGGAAAATTTTCAGTTTGCGACATCACTATTGAGGATGGATGTCGGGTCTTCAAAAACTGTAAGTGGAACTTCGTGGGTTAGTGTTAGGCTTTTTTAAGGGTTTATTGGGTGGGTTTTATTTTTAGATTACGGTTTGGACGGAAAAAGAGCTAAATGTCCTATTAAAGACAATGGGGAGCTTAGGTTTTTTAGTTAGGATTTTATTTGGGGGGTTGGTTGTGTGGGTGGTGGGTTTTACTGTTGGGGGGTTGTTTGTATTTTTTTACCAGGTAAAAGAGCTGATTTCTTTGGGGCAATGCTCAGCAAAAGGCCCTTTTAAGGGCTATTGGTAGTTTTGTTTAGGCAAGGGTTTTTTATTTTGGGGGGCTTTTTTTATTTTGATAGGGCTATTAGATTAGGTGTAATTAGTTTAAATATCTGATAATTTCTTTTTTTATTTTGTGTAATTTTGTGGGGGTTTTTTGTAATTTAGTTAATTGTATTTAATTTATGTAATTGATTTAATTGTAGTGTAATGTTAGTTGTTAGTGTAAGACAGGTTAGGTTTTATTTTACAGGTAAATGTGTATTTATTTTAGCTAGGTAGTTAGTAAATAGTTAATAACTATTTAGTAACTAGTCTACCTAGTTAAAATAAATACAAACTTTCCTGTGAAATAAAAATAAAACCTAAGATAGCTACAATGTAACTATTAGTTATATTATAGCTAGCTTAGGGTTTATTTTATAGGTAAGTATTTCGTTTTTAATAGGAATTATTTAGTTATTAATAGTAGGTTTTATTTAGATTTATTTTAATTATATTAAAGTTAGTGGATGTTAGGGTTAAACTTAGGGTTAGGTTTAGGGGTTAATAACTTTAGTATAGTGGTGACGACGCTGGGGGCACAGTTTAGGGGTTAATAAATGTAGGTAGGTGGGGGCGATGTTAGGGCGGCAGATAAGGGGTTAATAATATTTAACTAGTGTTTGAGATGCGGGAGTGCGGCGGTTTAGGGGTTAATATGTTTATTATAGTGGCAGCGATGTCGGGAGTGGCAGATTAGGGGTTAATAATTTTATTTTAGTGTTTGCGATGCGGGAGGGCCTCGGTTTAGGGGTTAATAGGTAGTTTATGGGTGTTAGTGTACTTTTTAGCACTTTAGTTATGAATTTTATGCTACAGCTTTGTAGCGTAAAACTCATAACTACTGACTTTCAGTTTACAGTATGGATCTTGTAGTGTTAGGCTGTACCGCTCACTTTTTGGCCTCCCAGGCAGACTCGTAATACCGGCACAAAGGAAGTCTCATTGAAAAAGGACTTTTTGAAACATGCGGTAGTTACGTTGCGTTACGGCCAAAAAAGTGTGCAGTGCCCCTAAACCTGCAAGACTCATAATTCCAGCGGTAGTGAAAAAGAGCTTTAACGCTGCTTTTTCACTCATACCGCAAAACTCGTAATCTAGCCAAAAATTATCCAAAATAAAAAAGAATTACAGCTAATCTAATAGCCCTATCAAAATAAAAAAGCCCATCCAAAAAAAAAAAAAACCTAGCCTACAATAAACTACCAATGGCCCTTAAAAGGGCCTTTTATGGGGCATTTCCCAAAATATATCAGCTTTTTTTACCTGTGAAAAAACCACAAAGACCCCCCCAACAGTAAAATCCACCACCCAACCAACCCCTCAATATAAAAAACCTAATTCTAAAAAAACCTAAGCTACCCATTGCCCTGAAAAGGGCATTTGTATGGGCATTTAGCTCTTTTACTGCCCAGACCCTAAACTAAAAAAAATCACCCCAAAAAACCTGAAAAAAGCCTAACACTAACCCCCTGACAATCCACTTACAGTTTTTGAAGTCCCGCTTGAACGATCTTCATCCCAGAGTTGAAGTCCTGATCCAGGCGGTGAGAAGTCTTCATCCAGGCGGCCTCTTCAATCTTCATCCCGGTGGGGAAGTCCTAATCCAAGCAACGAGAAGTCTTCATTCATCCAGACGGCCTCTTCAATCTTCATCCAGACGGCATCTTCTATCTTGATTCCGGAGGCGCGGAGAGGGTCCTTCCTGAAGAAATCCGGCGCGGAGCATCCTCTTCATACGGTCGCCGCCGTACACTGAATCTTCAATGCAAGGGATTCAAGATGGCGTCCCTTGCATTCCTATTGGCTGAAAATTTTGAATCAGCCAATAGGAATTAGGACTGCTAAAATCCTATTGGCTGTTCAAATCAGCCAATAGGATTTAAGCAGCTCTCATTCTAGTGGCTAATACAAATTAACCAAAAGAATGAGAGCTGCTTAAATCCTATTGGTTGATTTGAACAGCCAATAGGATTTAAGCAGCTCTCATTCTATTGGCTAATTCAAATGTTTATATGTGGCGCTGTATATGTGATAGCAATAGCGATTAAAAACAGCCGACACCAGCTTTTGCAGGCGACGCCGCATATTTAATCTCGCCCCTGTTGTTTTTTAAGCAGATATGCTTGAGGTTCTTTTGAGGTAAAAGAAGGCCTTAGCTTTTAAAAAGATGTCCCTTTTTAGAAAAGACAGTGGATTCTCTCTTCCTAAAATTGAAATGTACATTTTGTTCTGTGTTGGTAAGATTGCAATGGGCTGGTTGAATTGAACAGAATATTATTTGTTTTTGTATAATAGAATATCTAGTCAGTGCTTAAGCAAAAAAAAAGGTCCCCTGCCCATCCAAACTTTTTTTTTTTACTTGGTGTCCCTTCTGGGCACTCCACTACAAACAAGCATAAACTAGCCTTCACTTGCCTTTATTGGTCCATTAGGACCCCAGCCAGGTACTATTCACATAACAATAGCTAAAGATAATATTCAGTAACAATAATTCATTTCTTCCTGAAAATTCAACTGAAACTCTAATATAATGCAAATAAAAGTTGTCTACTTAAAAGGCAAATACCTTTCCTTAGCTCAACACCCTTTAAAGGAGTGTTTTTCCAAGCCCTATACTCATTCTAACACATTTTGAGCTATATTACAAGTGGCTCACTAATCTTAGCATGGGTCACAATAAGCAATATCATGACAGCACTAACTTGAGTGCACATTACAAGTTAAACGTAAACTCATTTGCAAAGGTAAGTGTGAGTGGAGACCTAGTTAAAAAATGTGCACCAAACTCAACATAAATACATTAAAATAAAGTGTTACAATCATATATATACAATATCTGATGAAAAATATTCATTGAAATATTCATACTTTTTTATAAGGGTTAAAAGGTATATGATATATGATAAGGTGTTTGAATGGAAAGGGCTGCAATGTATAAATATATATATATATATATATATATATATATAATATATATATACACGTCTAAATATGTGTATGTGTGTGTATATATGTATTTTTAAGTTGTCCGGGACTAGTGGACCACTGGAAATTTATATATATATATATATATATCCTTCAACAAATCACGGCATTCTCCGGTCTTTAATGTACTGTATATCCTTTTTAATATGACGTTTCAGGGTTTTCCCCTTTATCAAACCACAAAAAATATAATATAATTCCTTACCACCTAACCCCAGCTTATATACATACCTCAATTGTAGCTGTTCTACTTACAGGAACAACACTGACGTCCTCCTCGCACAACTGCACATGCGTGATCTGGACTACGGTGGCCCTGACAGGCCAACAGACTATCAAAACAAAAATAATGCAAAATAAACATTATACAAAATCACAACAGGATTAAATAATAAACATGTGATTGCGAAGATAATAAAGTTAATCCAGCAAATCTAGGATCACTATAGGTAAATCCACATCACCCTGTTTACATTTTTCTGTCTACACTGATATTACAATTCATACTGATCTATACTATTGCCTAAAACAATTAACTCAGCAATTTAACCACTATAGAGAAGACGAGTATTACATCAGGCTTACATTGCTACATATCTACCTATCAACTTCTGTCAGGTCCAATATAAAAGCAATACTGATCTGTTTATTTACCTAAAGAAGAAGATTAATTAATTACCTCTGCAATATTATATGAACAACTATGCATACTATAATACAACCTGTACTATAATATCCACGTCTAAGTGATAAAACTATCTGTACATTCCCAGACTATAGCATAACTATGTTACATATCTACAGAGACCATACTATCAGAACACTACTAACAATCTGTTATTGGTCACATACAAGAGCAATATTTAGATAAAACAATGCATATTACAGTACGTATTTAACCCCTTAGGGTAGAGGGTATCCAAAATGTGAATCAATCTGAATTCGCATTGTAATAGCTTTTTTGCCCTGTCCCCACCTCTTAGAGGTTTAGGAAAGTGATCGATTATTATATTTTTTAAATGAGACATATTGGGGCATATGTATCAAGCTCCGAATGGAGCTTGATGACCCGTATTTCTGGCGAGCCTGCAGGCTCGCCAGAAACAGCAGTTATGAAGCAGCGGTCACAAAGACCGCTGCTCCATAACCTGTCCGCCTGCTCTGAGCAGACGGACACACATCACCACAATTCAACCCGATCGAGTACGATCGGGTTGATTGACACCCCCTGCTGGCAGCCGATTGGCCCCGAGTCTACAAGGGGCGGCGTTGCACCAGCAGCTCTTGTGAGCTGCTGGTGTAATGCTGAATATGGCGAGCGTATTGCTCTCCGTATTCAGCGATGTCTGTCGGAATTGATCCGCACTGTTGGATCAGGTCCGACAGACATTGATAACTAGAGGCCATTGTGTCTCTCTTTGGCGAAATGTCTTGTGACGGGTTGTACAGAGTCCCCTTTATCAATGGCGGTTCTTATAGCCGAAAGATGGTTTGCCATTCTCGTTCTTAAATCATCATTTGTTTTTTCCAACATAGAATTTCCCACATAAACAATGTAGCAGGTAGACAATAAATTTAGTTGTACATGTGTCTGTGTTTAATCTAAAAAATATTGTTGGACCAGGGATGGATAAAATATGGGCTCTGTTTTAGACCATTACAGGTTGTGCATCCAGCACCTTTTTTTGTTGAAGTTAGCCAGGTCTCCGGTAAATATGCTGACGGCAGATCTGGTCTCATCAATTTGTCACGTAAAGAGCTTCCTCTTCTATAACTAAGACATGGTGCCCCATATTGTTTCAAAGGTAAACTAGGGCCCCCATTAACTATATGCCAACTATTCTCCAGTATCCCAGTATATTCTTTTTTCATCAGGATTATACTGAGTCCCAAATGTCATCCGTTTTCAGGGCTTCTTCTTGTGTCATCCTTAATGCATCTTGATAAGCATTCTTGATGTCCTGTTATTTGTACTTACGATCTATGTGACCAATAACAGATTGTTAGTAGTGTTCTGATAGTATGGTCTCTGTAGATATGTAACATAGTCATGCTATAGTCTGGGAATGCAGATAGTTTTATCTCTTAGATGTGGATATTATAGTTCAGGTTGTATAGTTGTATTATAGTATGCATACTTGTTCATATACTATTGCAGAGATAATTAATTTATCTTCTTCTTTAGGTAAATAAACAGATCAGTATTGCTTTAATATTGGCCCTGACAGAAGTAGGTAGATAGATATGTAGCAATGTTAGGCTGATGTAATACTTGTCTTCTCTATAGTGGTTAAATTGCTGAGTTAGTTGTTTTAGGCAATAGTATAGATCAGTATGAATTGTAATATCAGTGTAGACAGAAGGATGTAAACAGGATGATGTTGATTTACCTATAGTGATCGTAGACTTTCTGGGTTAACTGTATTATCTTTGTAGGACAATGAATGCAGTAGCGTATCCCATCACAATGACATGTTTATTATATAATCCTGTTGTGATTTTGCATAATGCTTATTTTTGCATTATTTTTGTTTTTATAGTCTGTTGGAATGCCGGGGCCACCGTAGTCCAGATTGCGCATGCGCAGTTGCGCGAGAAGGACCCCGGTTTTGTTCCAGTAAGGTAAGGTAGAGCAGCTACAATAAGGTATGTATATAAGCTGGGGTTAGGTGGTAAGGAATTGTACTATATTTTTTGTGTTTTGATAAAGGGGGAAACCATCATATTAAAAAGGATATACGTTAAAGACCGGAGAGTGCTGTGATTTGTTGAATACATTCACCCTGGCAATTTATGATATTTGGAGATTAATGAGAGTGCTTGGTTCTGGAAATATTTATATATACAGTATATATATATATATATATATATATATATATATATATATATATATATATATATACAATATATATACAATATATATATATATATATATATATATATATATATATATATATATTGTATATACTGTATATACATATATATGTATTGCAAAAATAATAATAAGAAATATATGAAAATATCTATTGAAAAATAAAAAGAAAATTTTCTTCTATTTGAATGTAAAATATAAATAACTCACTTCATGTTTAGCGCTGCAGGTCTTACGTGGTGTGAGGTTAACTAGATTATAGGTGTTAGTTTTTATTTAAATGCAGACTCCATTAAAGTCTATGTGGAGAAGAAGAATGTGGAGAAAAAAATGCAAACACCCTCCAACAGTAAAACCCACCACCCAACCAACCAACCCCCCCCCCCACATATAAAAACCCTATCTAAAAAACCTAAGCTCCCCATTGCCCTGAAAGGGGAATTTGTATGGGCATTGCCCTTAAAAGGGCATTTAGCTCTTTTACATGCCCAGACCCTACTCTAAAAATAAAACCCACCCAAAAAACCCTTAAATAAACCTAACACTAACCCCTGACGATCCACTTACAGTTTTTGAAGTTCTGCTTGAAGGATCCATCCAGTTGGCAAGAAGTTTTCATCTGGGCGGCAAGAAGTCTTCATCCGGGTGGCTTCTTCCATCGTCATCCAGCCGGCAAAGTCTTCATCCATGCGGCCTCTTCTATCTTCATCCATCCGGCATGGAGCGGGTCCATCCTGAAGACATCCAGCATGTAGCGGGTCCATCCTGAAGGCATCCGGTGAGGAGCTCCTCTTCAATAAGGTCTCTGCCATAAACTGGATCTTAAATGCAAGTGACATCATTCAAGATGGTGCCCCTTGCATTCCTATTGGCTAAAAGGTTCAAATCAGCCAAAAGGATTAGAGCCGCTAAAATCCTATTGGCTGTTCCAATCAGCCAATAGGATTTAAGCAACTCTCATCCTATTGGCTGTTCCAATCAGCCAATAGGATTGAGCGCTCATCCTATTGGCTGATTGGAACATCCAATAGGATTTTAGCGGATCTAATCCTATTGGTTGATTGGAACCTTTTCAGCCAATAGGAATGCAAGGGACGCCATCTTGGATTATGTCACTTGCATTCAAGATCCAGTTTATGGCGGAGACCATATTGAAGAGGAGCTCCTCGCCGGATGTCTTCAGTATGGACCTGCTCTGTGCCGGATGGATAAAGATAGAAGAGGCCACATGGATGAAGACTTTGCCAGCTGGATGAAGATAGAAGAGGCCGCCCGGATGAAGACTTCTTGCTGCCTGGATGAAGACTTCTTGCCGGCTGGATGGATCCTTCAAGCGGAACTTCAAAAACTGTAAGTGGCTCGTCGGGGGTTAGTGTTAGGTTTATTTAAGTTTTTTTTGGGTGGGTTTTATTTTTAGAGTAGGATCTGGGCATGTAAAAGAGCTAAATGCAGTTTTAAGGGCAATGCCCATACAAATGCCCTTTTCAGGGCAATGGGGAGCTTAGGATTTTTTAGATAGGGTTTTTATTTGGAGGGGTTGGTTGGTTGGGTGGGTGGTGGGTTTTACTGTTGGGGGTGTTTGTATTTTTTTTTACATGTAAAAAGAGCTGATTTCTTTGGGGCAATGCCCAACAAAAGGCCCTTTTAAGGGCCATTGGTAGTTTATTGTAGGCTAGGTTTTTTTTTATTTTGGGAGGGCTTTTTTATTTTGATAGGGCTATTAGATTAGGTGTAATTCATTTTTATTTTTGATACTGTGTTTTTTGTGTTTTTTTGTGTTTGTTTGATTTTTGTAACTTAGTGTTTGTTAGTTTTTTGTAAATTAGTAATTTTTAATAGTAGATTTAAATAATTTGAGTAGGGTTAGTTTTTTTTAAAATATGTAATATAGTTAATTTAATTGGTAGTTTAATGTAATTTTAGTATAATAGTTAGGGTAGGTTAATTAATAGTTTAATATAGTTTAATTTAATTCTACAGGTAAGTTTTAATTTATTATAAGATAGGCATGTTGTTATTTTAATGTAAAGTTAGCGGGTTGTTAGGTTTAGGAGTTAATATCTTAATTTAATTTATGACGATGTGGGGGGCTGGCGGTTTAGGGGTTAATAGCTTAATTTAGTTTATGGCGATGTGGGAGGCCAGGGGTTTAGGGGTTAATACGTTTATTTAGTTGCAGTGGGGTCCAGGAGCAGCGGAATAGGGGTTAATACTTTTATTAAGTTGAGGCGGGATCCAGGAGTGGCGGGATAGAGGTTAATACATTTATTTTGTTGCGGTGGGGTCAAGGAGCGGCGGGATAGGGGTTAAACATTTTAGTACAGTGGCGGCGTTTAGTGACAGGGTATAAATAAAGTTGGTAAAATTGAAAATGGACAAGTGAAGGGGAGCCGTGTATCAATTATTAAAAAATTGCTTTTAAAAAATTGAAACATTTTTTTTTTATATTAACAAAGTGCTTTTAATCGTGTTGCAATGTGGTAGCTAAACTGATATTGAAAATACAGAATTTGTATGTGTTAACTGGTAAGTGTGGTGGTAAGGTAATAGATTTTTGAAGGTTAATATATATAATAAAAAGAAAGGAAAGACTTGGGTAATGTACAAAATGTGACAATTTTTATAATGTACAATGTAGCAGATACAAGTTGTAACAATTACAAGTTGCAACAAATACAAGAAATAAGCAGGTTTAAAAATGACAAATTAAAAAGACATAAAATACATATTTACACAATATATATGTGGCTTGTGTGTATCTCACTGCAGTGGATAAAAAATGGATAAAAAGGTTTTATAAAAAATTGTATAATACAACCGAAGTAAGGTAGTATTGATAGGAGCGGTTGATTATTAGGACAGTGCCTTATAAACACTTTTTAAAAGTACCTTTAGAAAGTAGTGGTTCCCAAAACTACTTAGTGGTATAGTGGGATCCGTTGAAAGACTTTCATATGGATATGCTATTAGTAATAGCTAAAAAGGGTTCTTTTGTAGATGGTGGTTGTCTCAATACTATTTATCAGTATGGACTCCGGTCTGGTAGCAGGTATCTAATTCCAAATGGAGTTTTCTTTGTTAAAGGTCTTGTGGGGTTTCCTGTAGATTGTGGTGTCCCAATACTCTCTGTCAGTATGGACTGAAGTTTGCAAATGAAGGAGAAAATTCTTTAGGTGTTCCTGTGTCCCAATACTCTCTGTCAGTATGGACTTCTGGATCCTTAGCTGAACCAGTGTATAGCAGCACCAGTATGTAGCAGCAGTTGGATTCTTGGGTGAACCAGTGTATAGCAGCACCAGTAATGTAGCAGCAGTTGGATTTCTTACGATCCGTTTGGCGGCAAAAAAGGGTTCAAATTTCAAAGTACCGGCTATTTTTTCAGATGTGACCGGCTTTTTAAAACTGAACGGTTTTTCAAATAACCGGTTTTTTCAAAACGCCCGGTTGTAGGTACAAAGTTTCAGAGTGTAGGCAGCTCTACGCGTTTCGGCCGTAGCCTTTATCAAGATGCCATTAAACACTCTGTGGGGCATTTATAAAGGGCAGTATAGATTGCTATTGGATAACATTGGTGGGCAATCTGTGTTACTATTGGGTGCTTTTGACCACTGTCAGCCAATAGAACAGGCTATAGAAAAGTTATACTAAAAAGGAAATTTGAAAATTATAAAGTGGTAAACCTGTAATAGAATTCACATTTTGTGTAGTAAAAAATGATGTGAAGCTTGTATCGGGCAAAGATTTTTATAACTGGTTATGTTAGAGTAAGGTATTTTGTACAATATAATATAAAGATCCAAATGTCAAAATGAAAAATTGGTATGAGAAAAACAATTAAATTCTTCATGCTTAAAAAACTGGTGTATAAATTATATCTGATGTGGTTAAATAAAGTGTCTACTAATATGGATCTAGATGCTCAATTATTAGGCGTTTAGTGATTTAGATAAAACGTAATGTTAAGGGAAGTATTTTATTCTTAAAAAATGAGGTTTCTGATTATTGTTCGTCATTTTTATCAATCTATATTTGGGATAGTTATTCTTTGTATTTGATCAGTGTTAATAGTATTGATTTTTATATAAAAGCAATTTTTTAATAATTGATACACGGCTCCCCTTCACTTGTCCATTTTCAATTTTACATCGATAACAATTTGGAGGAATTGCTATCTCTTAGAAGGGTTGTAGAGCATATTCCTTATCACTTAAATATTATTTAGCTCACTATTATCCAAACATTTTTAAGGTGCACTCGCTCCACCCTGTAACTTAAATACTTTTCACCCCCTCCTCACTCGGAGTTAGAGACACACCTTTTTTATAAAAATAAAAATAAAAATATAAAAATATACACATATCGTCACTTATTTTTCTTTTTTACATTTGAATATAATATATTTTCCACATAATTACACAAAAATATGGATATATTTGCTCAAAGAGAAGAAATTCTCCAAAATATTTCATTAGACAATGAACATCTAACAAATGACATTTCTAATAATATCCCCACTAACTTAAATGATTTATGTGAAAACCTAGAAAGCCTCTTAATCAAAGAACTTAAAAATACTATAGAAATCAAATATACCCAAAAATATATTGACAATAACATGGTCCCTAGAGGACTAAGGTTAAAGAAAAACTGCACCTTTACACTAAATGAAGAACTCTCAAACGAATGGTTTGAGACCCTTGAAAATGCCTCTCTAGGACTAATGAAAATCATCATAAAATCTAGAAATTTGTTCCTTAAAGATATAAAATCAGAAATTGACTCACACAAAAATAATCTCAAATCTTTTGAGAACAACATTGAATTTACAAACCTACAAAAAGACATTTTTAACAATATCTCAAAATTTAAAGACAACATTATAGAAACCAAACTTTCAAAATACCAAAGAGATTTAACGGATTATTCAGACAATAAACCTGAAACAGACACTCCTATAGAAACAGAAACCAACTGTGATATAGAAAATATAGACACAGATACCACCACTAGTAAAAAAGATCTATCACAAATTTTTGGTAAAAACAACCACTATACAAATAGACATCCTAAAACAAATTTTCCTTCAAAAAATACAGAAAATAACCATAATTATCCCAACCATAATAATGAATCGATAAAAACCTTTTACAAACACTCTGAAAATTTCAATCACAACCAATATCATAACTATTCAAACAATAATAGACAAAACCCAAATCACTATCATACCAATTATAAAGAACAAAGAGACAGTGCTTATAACCCAATGAGGTTTAAAGAAAATCAAAACGACAGTGCTGTACCAAAACACAACTATTACATACAGGAAAATAGATACTATGGGCTCCATGTACGAAGCAGCGAAAGCTGCTCCGGAGCCTTTGCGGGGCAGGTTCGCATATGCAAGCCTGCTTCCCGCAATGTAAGAAGCAGCGGTCATTAGACCGCTGCTTCCTACACCCTACGCCACCTCTTAGGTGGCGAAGCAAAATCACCGAGAGCTCGCTCGCTCTCGGTGATTGACAGCCCCTTCAGTCGCGTGATTGGTCGCGCGACTGAAGGGGCGGGCATTACACACTCCGCTGAGTGTGTAATGATACATACGGGCAAGCGGATCAATAGATCCGCTGCCCGTGTGTAGCGGAGGCGGGCGGACAGCTTCGCGAGTTAAGAAGCTGTCCGCCCGCCTCTTAGTACATGGAGCCCTATGATGATAGAAGAAGATTTTCACATAACAACTATGATAATGACAGAGAAAATAATAGTAACAGAGATAACTATAATTATAGTTGGAGAAACCATAACTCTAGAAATGTCCACTCCGGAAATACTAATTTTAGAAACTCTAACTTTAGAGACACAAATCGCACAAATTACCATCCTAGAAAAGGAGAATATAACACAAATGATAATTATCACAGTCATCAGCAACAAAACCATTACTCATATAGACCACAATCCAATGACTATAATCATTACAATAGAAACTACTCCAACATAAATCAAGATTGGAGAGTGCCTGTTAAAAATAGATTCCAACCACTGGAAACTAATATAGAACCATTTTCACCTATCCCAAATCAAACACAACAACAAGTTTTTTTAGGAAAGTCCCCTTCGGGGGAAGGAACCTCAAAAAACACAAATTCTCGTATATTACCACAAAGAACTGTAAGAAACAAAAGAGGTTTAGAGGCAGGAGGGGCAGAAGAAAATCCAGGCAAAACACCAAAAAGACAGAAATAAAACATTCAGGAATATTCAATTTAAGTAAATATCCACTAAATGACATACAAAAGAACATTCTAAATAAAGGCCTATCTTTTGCCCCATCCTGCAAACTAAATAAGTTTGAAACCCTTATTAACATTAACCAATTTGTTCGAAAACTCACACTTAAAAGGTATTACATAAAGAATCCTTTAGAAAATAAAGTTTTAAAAGAAAAAGAAATCATGTATAAACACACTGATCTAAAAGCCCCTTCTACCTTCTACCCCACTCATGAAAAGAGCGAACATATTAAATTATTCGAAGAAATGTTGAAAAAAGACTTAGAAAATCTTGACCAAAATAAATATCTTAATTGGAACATGAGTCAGAAAGAACTCAACATAATCAAAGATTTAAAAAATAATAAAAATATTACAATCAAACCAGCGGATAAAGGCGGAGGTATCGTCCTTATGGACACTTCCTTCTACATAGAAGAATCAAATAGACTCCTACACGACGAAACTACTTACAAACAACTGAAAAATAATCCAATTAAAAATCAGACAATAAAACTAGAACAACTATTAGACAAAGCATTTAATACTGGGTTATTAACGAAATATGAATATGAATTTCTAAACGTAAAAAATCCCATCACTCCAACTTTCTACATTTTACCTAAAATCCATAAACACCTCACTAGACCCCCAGGCCGACCCATCATATCAGGCATAGGATCACTCACATCTAATCTTTCCCAATATGTAGACTTCTTTTTACAAAATTATGTTACATCCCTACCATCCTATCTGAAAGACTCAACCCAATTACTCAATATTTTAAAAAATCTTTCTTGGAAAGAAAATTTTCTATTAGTCACGTGCGATGTCAATTCGCTATACACAAATATAGACCATCAAAAAGGTTTAGGAGCAATAAAATATTTCCTTGACAAAGGTCCCCTTTTAAACTCAGATCAAAATCAATTTCTACTAGAATGCATAAATTTCATACTCAACAATAATTCTTTTTTCTTTAATGAAAATATATATCTCCAAGTCAAAGGAACAGCTATGGGCACAAGGTTCGCCCCTAGTTATGCGAACCTGTTTATGGGTCTCTTCGAAAAAAACTTTATATATGAAGGACAATGGGGGGCGAACCTTGTGCACTACTATAGATACATAGATGATTTATTCATCATCTGGAAGGGTGAACATGAACTTCTAGACTTATTCATAGAGGATATGAACACTAACCCAATGAATCTCAAATTCACACACGAGTACAGCAGTAATCTAATCCACTTTTTAGACATAGAAATCGAAATCTTTAACACAGAAATAAAAACAAGAACTTATTTCAAACAAACAGACGCAAACAATTATATTCACAATGACAGTTGCCACTTAACAAGATGGAAAACAAATATACCCAAGGGTCAGTACCTAAGAATCCGTAAAAACTGTTCAGATATCAATCAATTTTCCAAACAATCCGAAATTCTCACACAAAGATTTAAAGAGAAAGGGTATAAGTCCCACATTATTAATAAAGCCAAAAAAGAAGCAGAAGAAAAAAACAGAGAGCTAATACTAACCACACAACATTTGACAAAACATAAACAAAAACAAAAAACCGAAGACCCATTTTTTATACCATTCATCACACAATATAGCTCCCAACATCATGAAATAAAAAAGATCCTCAACAGACATTGGCATTACATCAAACAAGATCAGATATTAGGACCTAGAATAAAAAATCATCCGGACATCATTTTTAAAAGAGCAAAAAATTTAAAAAATATTCTGTCACCTAGTGAATTTAAAAATAAAACAACCAACAATTTAGTAGACACAAATTTCAAAAAAGAAAAAATAGAAGGATTTTTTCCATGCATTTCATGCAAATCATGTAAACATAGTTCAAAAATCAAAACAATAAAATCAAATAATAATGAACAATACATAAATATAAAAGAAATCATACGCTGTTCAGATCAAAACGTAATCTACTGTATACAGTGTTCATGCGGCCTACAATATTTTGGCCAAACGAGCCGCATGTTAAGGGACAGAATTAGAGAACATTTACACCATATAGAACACAAAGCTACCAATACTGAACTATACAAACACTTCACAGAATGTCACAACGGAAACGCTAACAAATTCAAATATTGGGGAATTAAAAAAGTATTTATTAGCCCCAGAGGAGGTAATATGGAACATTTTCTACTAAGAAAGGAAGCAGAATATATCTATGCATTTAAAACCCTCCATCCATATGGATTAAACATGGAATTTGATCTAAACTTTCTAATTTAAAACCAAAATAAAAGTCAAATTAAAAACAAAGTCAGAAAATCTAAAGAAGATTCTCTATCAAAATATAAATATAAATATTTAATAATACAGTCCTATAAATATCTCTTCCCATTTAATTAAAACAAATAATAAATAAACTTATACACAACGATATTTAATTAAAATATAGTTTACTCTGCCCCCCTTTCTCCATTTTAAGATCCACGAATCAACTACTGAATAAAATTAGCCCAGTCTAAACCTTATAATCTTTTGGATATAAAATTAATCATTAATACTTAGTTTAACAAAATAGTTTATTTTGCCCCTTTTTCACTTATCCAAAAAATCTCCATTTTTTATATAAAAATCAATACTATTAACACTGATCAAATACAAAGAATAACTATCCCAAATATAGATTGATAAAAATGACGAACAATAATCAGAAACCTCATTTTTTAAGAATAAAATACTTCCCTTAGCATTACGTTTTATCTAAATCACTAAACGCCTAATAATTGAGCATCTAGATCCATATTAGTAGACACTTTATTTAACCACATCAGATATAATTTATACACCAGTTTTTTAAGCATGAAGAATTTAATTGTTTTTCTCATACCAATTTTTCATTTTGACATTTGGATCTTTATATTATATTGTACAAAATACCTTACTCTAACATAACCAGTTATAAAAATCTTTGCCCGATACAAGCTTCACATCATTTTTTACTACACAAAATGTGAATTCTATTACAGGTTTACCACTTTATAATTTTCAAATTTCCTTTTTAGTATAACTTTTCTATAGCCTGTTCTATTGGCTGACAGTGGTCAAAAGCACCCAATAGTAACACAGATTGCCCACCAATGTTATCCAATAGCAATCTATACTGCCCTTTATAAATGCCCCACAGAGTGTTTAATGGCATCTTGATAAAGGCTACGGCCGAAACGCGTAGAGCTGCCTACACTCTGAAACTTTGTACCTACAACCAGGCGTTTTGAAAAAAACGGTTATTTGAAAAACCGTTCAGTTTTAAAAAGCCGGTCACATCTGAAAAAATAGCCGGTACTTTGAAATTTGAACCCTTTTTTGCCGCCAAACGGATCGTAAGAAATCCAACTGCTGCTACATTACTGGTGCTGCTATACACTGGTTCACCCAAGAATCCAACTGCTGCTACATACTGGTGCTGCTATACACTGGTTCAGCTAAGGATCCAGAAGTCCATACTGACAGAGAGTATTGGGACACAGGAACACCTAAAGAATTTTCTCCTTCATTTGCAAACTTCAGTCCATACTGACAGAGAGTATTGGGACACCACAATCTACAGGAAACCCCACAAGACCTTTAACAAAGAAAACTCCATTTGGAATTAGATACCTGCTACCAGACCGGAGTCCATACTGATAAATAGTATTGAGACAACCACCATCTACAAAAGAACCCTTTTTAGCTATTACTAATAGCATATCCATATGAAAGTCTTTCAACGGATCCCACTATACCACTAAGTAGTTTTGGGAACCACTACTTTCTAAAGGTACTTTTAAAAAGTGTTTATAAGGCACTGTCCTAATAATCAACCGCTCCTATCAATACTACCTTACTTCGGTTGTATTATACAATTTTTTATAAAACCTTTTTATCCATTTTTTATCCACTGCAGTGAGATACACACAAGCCACATATATATTGTGTAAATATGTATTTTATGTCTTTTTAATTTGTCATTTTTAAACCTGCTTATTTCTTGTATTTGTTGCAACTTGTAATTGTTACAACTTGTATCTGCTACATTGTACATTATAAAAATTGTCACATTTTGTACATTACCCAAGTCTTTCCTTTCTTTTTATTATATATATTAACCTTCAAAAATCTATTACCTTACCACCACACTTACCAGTTAACACATACAAATTCTGTATTTTCAATATCAGTTTAGCTACCACATTGCAACACGATTAAAAGCACTTTGTTAATATAAAAAAAAATGTTTCAATTTTTTAAAAGCAATTTTTTAATAATTGATACACGGCTCCCCTTCACTTGTCCATTTTCAATTTTACATCGATAACAATTTGGAGGAATTTCTATCTCTTAGAAGGGTTGTAGAGCATATTCCTTATCACTTAAATATTATTTAGCTCACTATTATCCAAACATTTTTAAGGTGCACTCGCTCCACCCTGTAACTTAAATAAATAAAGTTGGTAAAAAGCCGAATAGCAGCAAGATCAATGGCTGTTAGTTAACAACTTTCCGATGCTCATCACCCTGTACTTGGTGCATGGCTTTTTGCTGGCTTTTTTTATAAATATGGAGAGTGTATTCAGGTCGATGTTAGGCAAGCATATTGGTGCCGTCGAATGTAACAAAGTTGACGGCTTGATAGATATCCCCCTGTATGTTGTAGCCTTTAAAAATATAAAGGGCACAGAACTTCTCCTAGTGCAGGTTGAACTTTTAACAGAATGATTCCAAGAAAATATACAAAATAGGTACTCACATTCCAGTTTGCACAATGAAATTGTGCAAACAAGGCAGGCTGGATGTTACAGACCCCAGCTGTCTAAATTAGGTCTCCCTGGATTGTTCTTTCAAATGGTTTGAATAAGTGTTGTAAAGTGCTCCAAAGTTAAAAAGTAGTTAAAAGACAGACTACTTAAAATCACAGTTTTATTTTAAAACATATAAAACATGCAACGCGTTTCTCAGCTGACTAGCTGTTTCATCAGACATGCCTGTCAGCTGAGAAACGCGTTGTATGTTTTATATGTTTTAAAATAGAACTGTGATTTTACATCTTTTTTAAGGTATATGGAAAACATTTCATTTGTATTTGATTAAAAAAATGTTATTAATGCCACATGCCTTCTGTTGCATGTGTTCTTCTGTACAAGATTCTCCTCTGTAGAGAGTTTCATAACTTTCTATGGGAGGCAGCTTGTCACTCACTTGTTCAGACCCCTTTTTTAGAGTTAGGTCTGTTCATGTGATGATTTCACTCTGTGATTTTAGTGGAAGTATATCACTTATTGTGCAATCATAGCCAGTAAGGAGTAATTAAGGAAAATGCAGCACATACTACTCTAGAAATAATTTGCAACGTTAAATACTTTTATTTGAAAACACAGAGCTAAACATTTCCAAATGATTTAGCTACTCATAATTTTGTTTATCTTAATTCTTTCATTAGATATATATTTTATTTATAAGTATATGAAAATTCCCCTGAACATGTTTTTATAAATATGTAGTATTTTAATGCTTGTCTTTTCCGCAAAAAAAAACATTCAAATTAATTAAAAATAAAAAATGAGCTGATGATGAGCAGTAACTGAAAACATTTTTCTTATTTGATCTAAAACTTCAAGTGCAATATGGAAATACAAGCTAATTCTGATCAAAAACCTTCATGCACCTGTTCTTTTCTTCTGTTTTATCAAAGTAACCTGTCATTATTCAGAAATATATTTATTGCAGTCTTAAAATAGAGAAATGGTTATTATTCTTTCCAAAAATATGACATTTTCAGCTTCTAAACTTTCAAGCAATTGTAGATTTTTATAAGCGTATTTCATTAAGACACTGAGGGATATTTATCAAGCCGTCAACCGCAAATACGCTAGAATTAAATCTACTATTACAAATTACAAAGTTACCAAAAACTAACAACTAAGTTACAAAAAATAATAAACACTAAGTTACAAAAAAAATAAACACTAAATTACACGAAATAAAAAATAAATTATCAAAGATTTAAACTAATTACACCTAAGAGCCCTATGAAAATAAAAAGCCCCCCCAAATAAAAAAAACCTTAGCCTACAATAAACTACCAATGGCCCTTAAAGGGGCCTTTTGCGGGGCATTTCCCTAAAGAAATCAGCTCTTTTACCTGTAAATAAAAATACAAACACCCCCCCAACAGTAAAACCCACCACCCACACAACCAACCCCCCAAATAAAAACCTAATCTAAAAAACCTAAGCTCCCCATTGCCCTGAAAAGGGCATTTGTATGGGCATTGCCCTTAAAAGGGCATTTAGCTCTTTTTCAAAAGCCCAAACCCTAATCTAAAATTAAAACCCACCCAATAAACCCTTAAAAAAGCCTAACACTAACCCCCGAAGATCCACTTACAGTTTCTGAAGAGCCGACATCCATCCTCAACGAAGCGGCAGATGTCCTCATCGAATCCGGCAGAAGTCTTCATCCAAGCGGGCCAACGTCTTCATCCAGAAGTGTTCATCCAGATGGCATCTTCTATCTTCATCCATCCGGTGCGGAGCGACTCCTTCTTCAAGACATCTGACGCGGAGCATCCTCTTCGTTTGAAGTCTTCTTTACAATGAATGTTCCTTTAAATGATGTCATCTTAGATGGTGTCCCTTAGATTCCGATTGGCTGATAGAATTCTATCAGCCAATCGGAATTAAGGTTGAAAAAATACTATTGTCTGTTGCAATCAGCCAATAGGATTGAGCTTTCATACTATTGGCTGATCCAATCAGCCAATAGGATTGAGCTCGCATTCTATTGGCTATTCCAATCACATTTTGGTTAACACATCCAAGTCTGAGTCATAACGATATCGCTATTTATTCTTATCCCACATCACATACTATTTTATTACACCGATTCCTTATCCTTACACCTATTTTATTTTTTCTACCCCACATATATTATCCCCTTTTATCTGATTCTAAGAACCTAAACCATGATTCCTGTTTATGTTAACATTACATTAATAGTTACAAGTTGTGCTCTTAAGTTTACATACCCTGGCAGAATTTATGATTTCTTGGCCATTTTTCAGAGAATATGAATGATAACACAACAACTTTTCTTTCACTCATGGTTAGTGTTTGGCTGAAGCCATTTATTATCAATCAACTGTGTTTACTCTTTTTAAATCATAATGACAACAGGAACTACCCAAATGACCCTGATCAAAAGTTTACATACCCTGGTGATTTTGGCCTGATAACATGCACACAAGTTGACACAAAGGGGTTTGAGTGGCTATTAAAGGTAACCATCCTCACCTGTGATCTGTTTGCTTGTAATTAGTGTGTGTGTATAAAAGGTCAATGAGTTTCTGGACTCCTGACAGACCCTTGCATCTTTCTTCCAGTGCTGCACTGACGATTCTGGATTCTGAGTCATGGAAAGCAAAATAATTTTCAAAGGATCTGCGGGAAAAGGTAGTTGAACTGTATAAAACAGGAAAGGGATATAAAAAGATATCCAAGGAATTGAGAATGCAAATTAGCAGTAACAATTGTGTTTTTTAACAGTCGCAAAGACTTGAATAAAGGTAGTAAAACTAAAACCCACCCAATACCCCCTTAAAAAACCTAACACTAGCCCCTTGAAGATCACCTTACCGGGAGATGTATTCACCCAACCGAGCAGAAGTGGTCCTCCAGATGGGCAGAAGTCTTCATCCAGACGGCATCTTCTATCTTCATCCATCCGGCGCAGAGCGGGTCCATCTTCAAGACATCCGACGTGGAGCATCCTTTTCTTTCCACGGCCGACGACTGAATGAAGGTTCCTTTAAATGACGTCATCCAAGATGGCGTCCCTTCAATTCCGATTGGCTGATAGAATTCTATCAGCCAGTCGGAATTAAGGTAGAAAAAATCCTATTGGCTGATGCAATCAGCCAATAGGATTGAACTGGCATTCTATTGGCTGATTGGAACAGCCAATAGAATGCCAGCTCAATCCTATTGGCTGATTAGATCAGCCAATAGGATTGAACTTCAATCCTATTGGCTGATTGCATCAGCCAATAGGATTTTTTCTACCTGAATTCTATCAGCCAATCGGAATTGAAGGGACGCCATCTTGGATGACGTCATTTAAAGGAACCTTCATTCAGTCGTCGGCCGTGGAAAGAAGAGGATGCTCCATGTCGGATGTCTTGAAGATGGACCCGCTCCGCGCCGGATGGATGAAGATAGAAGATGCCGTCTGGATGAAGACTTCTGCCCGTCTGGAGGACCACTTCTGCCCGGTTGGATGAAGACTTCTCCCGGCTTCGTTGAGGACTTTGGCCCGGTTGGGTGAAGACGTCTGCTGGTAAGGTGATCTTCAGGGGGTTAGTGTTAGTTTTTTTTAAGGGGGGGTTGGGTGGGTTGGTTGTGTGTATTTTTTTTACAGGTGAAAGAGCTGATTACTTTGGGGCAATGCCCTGCAAAAAGGCCCTTTTAAGGGTTATTTGTAATTTAGTGTAGGGTAGGGCTTTTTTTATTTTGGGGGGGCTTTTTTATTTTGTTAGGGGGATTAGATTAGGTGTAATTAGTTTAAAAATCTTGTAATTTCTTTATTATTTTCTGTAATTTAGTGTTTGTTTTTTTTGTACTTTAGATAATTTTATTTAATTGTAATTAATTGTATTTAATTTAGTTAATTTATTTAATTATAGTGTAGTGTTAGGTGTAATTGTAACTTAGGTTAGGTTTTATTTTACAGGTAAATTTGTCTTTATTTTAACTAGGTAGTTATTAAATAGTTAATAACTATTTAATAACTATTGTACCTAGTTAAAATAAATACAAACTTGCCTGTAAAATAAAAATAAACCCTAAGATAGCTACAATGTAACTATTAGTTATATAGTAGCTATCTTAGGGTTTTATTTTATAGGTAAGTATTTAGTTTTAAATAGGAATTATTTAGTTAATTGTAGTAATTTTATGGTATTTAGATTGATTTCAATTATATTTAAGTTAGGGGGGGTTAGGGTTAGACTTATGTTTAGGGCTTTATGCATTTAATATAGTGGCAGAGGCAGATTAGGGGTTAATAAATGTAGGTAGGTGGTGGCTATGTTAGGGACGGCAGATTAGGGGTTAATAATATTTAACTAGTGTTTGCGATGCGGGAGTGCGGCGGTTTAGGGGTTAATATATTTATTATAGTGGCAGCGATGTCTGGTTCAGCAGATTAGGGGTTAAAATATTTATTTTAGTGTTTGCGATGTGGGGAGAGCCTCGGTTTAGGGGTTAATAGGTAGTTTATGGGTGTTAGTGTACTTTTTAGCACTTTAGTTAAGAGTTTTATGCTACGGCGTTGTAGTGTAAGACTCTTAACTACTGACTTTTAAATGTAATACCAGGCTTGACAGGAGAGGGTCTACCACTCACTTTTGGTCAGACTCGTAATACCGGCGCTATGCAAGTCCCATTGAAAATATAGGATACGCAATTGATGTAAGTTGATTTGCGGTATTTCCGAGTCTGGCCAAAAACGTGAGCGGTACACCTGTACCTGCAAGGCTCATAATACCAGCGGGCGTTAAAAAAAAAGCAGCACTGGGACCGACCATTGCTGCTTTTTAACCCTAATGCACAACTCGTAATCTAGGCCTAAGACTTTAATAAACAATTTTAATAAAATGACCTCAGATAAACCTCCCTCCGCACCTCAGTATACCGAGGTGCTCTTACCACCACCAAATCAACCCTGCAATGTATCATTTGCGCTCCTAAAGCGATCCTCACTACGCTGCAAGAAATTCACACAGAGCCAAAATGCGCAGGCCCAATGACGTCACCGAAGTCAGAAGGCACAAAAACAATCTCTTGGTCTGAACAAGGAGGTGGGCGTGGTTAAAACCCGCCCGCAAACTGAAGCAAAAAACAAAACCGTTTAACTAATAATAAACAGTGCAGCTAAATACACAAGCAAAGAAATTAGCCTTGAGACTCTTCAGTCTCACATGTCTCCATAACCTGTGCCTGCGAGCATGTCTAGAATAACAGCCATCCCATGAGTGCATTATCCGTCCCTTACATTAAATAAAACAGGTTTTTAAAGTGCCCCTCTCTCCATAGGAAGGAAAACAGCACTTACCTGCTCTGCTGTCTGACATGATGACAGCTTCTAATATGAGAGGACACATTCTCCTCACAGCGACTAGGATAACATTGATAGCCAAGTAACAAACTTACAGCTAGATTACGAGTTTTGAGCGATATAGGGAAATTAACGACCGCCACAAAAGCGACGGTATTTCACCTACCTTTAGCGCTGCTATTACAGGTTTGAAAAAACCCAGCTTGTGTGGGCGATATGGTGGCATTAAGCTCCATACCTCACCCAAATACAAGCACTGCTTTGACGTGCTCGTGCACGATTTCCCCATAGACATCAATGGGGAGAGCCGGGGAAAAAAAAGCCTAAACACATGTGATCGCAGAATGAAAAGCTCCGTAACGCAGCCCCATTGATGTATATGGGGAAAGAAAAATTTACGTTTAATCAGCCAATAGGATTGAGCTCGCATTCTATTGGCTATTCCAATCAGCCAATAGAATGCAAGCTCAATCTTATATGCTGATTGGATCAGCCAATAGGATGAAAGCTCAATCCTATTGGCTGATTGCAACAGCCAATAGGATTTTTTCCCCTTTAATTCCTATTGGCTAATAGAATTCTATCAGCCAATCATAATGTAAGGGACGCAATCTTGGATGACGTTACTTAATGGGAACTTCATTTTCCAGCAATGATCAGAAGAAGAGGATGCTCCGCCCTGGATGTATTGAAGATGGACCCGCTCCACGCCGGATGGATGAAGATAGAAGATGTCGTCTGGATGAAGACTTCTGCCCGCTTGGATGAAGACTTCTGCCAGCTTCGATGAGGACTTCTGCCTGCTTGAATGAAGACTTCTGCCCACTTCGATGAGGACTTCTGCCCGCTTGGATGAAGACTTTGTTGGTTGGATGAGGATGGATGTCCGGACTTTGAAAACTGTAAGTGGATCTTCGGGGGTTAGTGTTATGTTTTTTTAAGGGTTTTTTGGGTGGGTTTTATTTTTAGCTTAGGGTTTGGGCACTTCGTAAAAAGAGCTTATTGCCAGTTTCAGGGCATGGCAAAAGAGCTAAATGCCTTTTAAGGGCAATGCCCATCCAAATGCCCTTTCAGGGCAATGGTTAGCTTAATTTCTTTAGATAGAATTATATTTGGGGGTTTTGGTTGTGGGTTTGGTTGTGTGGGTGGTGGGTTTTACTGTTGGGGGGGATGTTTGTACTTTTAATTGCTATGCAATGCCCTGCAAAAGGCCCTTTTAAGGGCCATTGGCAGTTTAGTGTAGGCTAGGGTTTTTATTTTGGGGGGCTTTTTTATTTTGATAGGGCTATTAGAGTAAGAGTAATTTGTTTTTATTTTTGATAATTTCGTTTTTTATTTTGTGTATTTATATAGATAACTACAATATAACTATTAGTTATTTTGTAGCTAGCTTAGGTTTTATTTTATAGGTAAGTATGTATTTAGTTTTAAATAGGAATTATTTAGGTAATAATTGTACGTTTTACTTTAATTTATTTTAATTATATTTTAGTTAGGGGGTGTTAGGGTTAGACTTAGGGTTAGGGTTATGTTAGGGTTAGGTTTAGGGGTTAATATATTTATGTAGTGATGTGGGAGGCCAGAGTTTTAGGGGTTAATAGTTTAATTTAGTATATTTCATTGTGGGGGGCTTGCAGTTTAGTGGTTAATAGATTTATTACAGCAGCGATGTGGGCGGACGGCAGATTAGGGGTTAATTATATTTAAATAGTGTTTGCGATGCGGGAGGGCGGTGGTTTAGGGGTTAATAGGTTTATTATAGTGGCAACGATGTCGGGGAGCAGCGGAATAGGGGTTAATACATTTTTTAAGTGGCAGTGATGTTCAGAGCGGCAGATTAGGGGTTAATAATTTTATTTTAGTGTTTGGGATGCGGGAGAGCCTCGGTTTAGGGGTTAATAGGTAATTTATGGGTGTTAGTGTACTTTTTGACAGTTTAGTTATGAGTTTTATGGTACAGCTTTGTAACGTAAAACTATTAGCGCTGCGGAATCTGTTGGCGCTCTACAAATAACCGATAATAATAATAATCATAACTACTGACTTTAGATGGCGGTACGGATCTTGTCATTTTTTGCTGTACCGCTCACTTTTTGGCCTCCCAGGCAAACTCGTAATGCCGGCGCTATGGAAGTCCCATTAAAAAAGGACTTTTAAAAAAGTGCGGTACTGACGTTGCGTGACGGCCAAAAAGGTGTGCGGTACACCTATTCTGACAAGACTTGTAATAGCAGCGTTAGGGAAAAAGCAGCGTTATGAAGCATAACAATGCTTTTTCGCTCATAATGCAAAACTCATAATCTATCTGTAAAATATCTAAAATCTGGGCAGCTTAGGTAGAGAAACGGAGCAAGCACCCCTTTGCAAGTTATCCACCGCTTTAAAACCACCACAGCTCGACTGCAAAGACTAACATGGGCTGGGTTATACCCTGTAGCTTGATTGAAGACTCAATCTTCTTTGAAAATATAATTTTAATTACACACAAAAAATTCACCTCCTCCATGCACATAGAGGCAAAAAGAATGACTGGGGTTTATGGGTAGGGAAGTGATACTTAAAGGGACACTGTACTCCAATTTTTTCTTTTGTGATTCAGATTGAGCATGAAATTTTAAGCAACTTTCTAATTTACTCCTAGTATCAAATTTTCTTCATTCTCTTTGTATCTTTATTTGAAATGCAAGAATGTAAGTTTAGATGCCGGCCCATTTTTTGTGAACAACCTGGGTTGTCCTTGCTGATTGGTGGATAAATTCATCCACCAATCAAACACTGCTGTCCAGAGTACTGAACCCAAAAAAAGCTTAGATGCCTTCTTTTTCAAATAAAGATAGCAAGAGAACGAAGAAAAATTGATAATAGGAGTAAATTAGAAAGTTGCTTAAAATTTCATGCTCAATCTGAATCACAAAAGAAAAAATTTGAGTACAGTGTCCCTTTAACAGTTTTTACTGTGGTGCTCTTTGCCTCCTCCTGCTGGCGAGGAGTGGTATTTCCAACAGTAATTAAAGGGGCAGTCTAGTCAAAATTAAACTTTCATGATTCAGATAGGGCATGTGATTTTAAACAACTTTCCAATTTACTTCTATTATCTAATTTGCTCAATTCTTTAGATATCCTTTGTTGAATAAATAGCAATGCACATGTGTGAGCCAATCACACAAGGCCTCTATGTGCAGCAACCAATCAGCAGCTACTGAGCATATCTAGATATGCTTTTCAGCAAGTGATACCAAGAGAATGAAGCAAATGAGATAATAGAAGTAAATTAGAAAGTTGTTTAAATGATATGCTCTTTCTAAATCACAAAAGAAAAAAAACTGGGTTTCATGTCCCTTTTAGATGAAACCGTGGACTCACCACATCTTTAGAAGAAATATTTAGCACTGTCTCTGCAAAGGCTAATTAAATACAGAGCTCACATACAGTAGCTATACCAGTGGTTTGAGCTTGTGTTTGATTTGCTGCCTAAGAGTATTAAAAAATATGACTTTATTTAGAATTTTATTTATACTACTTTAGTCTTATGATATTTTTTAAGCCCCGTCCCTGCTCCTACCCACCAGATTTAAATTTTTTGCCGTGGGAGGGGGGTCCGTACCTCTTTTGAGTTTTGAAATGTTGGGAGGTATGGAATTGCACTAAGAAGTATCTTTATAATTAATTTTGCTATCTTTTTAGCGCACTGGTGAAGGCTAACAAACTCACTAGAAAACGTGTTTATCGCCATATGATAGCATTCTCTTAGCTGGATTTTAGAACAAAGACATAATGAAACAGGAATAAGACTTAAAGTTTAGATATGTGTATTAGAATCCTGAGCTATAAACCTAAAAATGTATTATCCCTCATAACAATCATGTCAGAGCAATCCTACAATACAGTAATTGCTATTGAACTACAATTGGTTTGTCCCAGTAAAACACCAAAGCTAAACAGTATAAATTTCTTCTTTTTTTTTAACAATGCTTAATCTTTCCTGTGGGAAATTTTAGTGTGTTCTAAACAATTGCATTAATATTCTTATGTCAGCCTAAAACCATTTTACAGCTATTGTATACGTGTTTAGTATTGAATTGGAGTCTATGAGAATGTGTATTTTATGTATAACTGTTTGCGTTTTTATTAAACTCATAACTTGGAAACTAAAACCATGTTATTTTAGACATCAATTAATTTAAACTTCAGTGTGAATATCATTTACACAAGTTAAATAGATTTGGTATCATTTGTTTTTATTCACATATGTTGGCTGTCTGCTAGGAAAAAAAATATGTATTAAAGAGAGAGCTTATAAATATACAGTAGTGTGACAAATATAAATTATGCTTAAGATGCAGTTTAGCTGGTAACTTTTTACATTTAACCTGATTTATTAATTCATTTTAGCAGAATATTGAGTCCTATAACAATAATTACAAAAGGTACTTAGCTCCCTCTAGTGGAATGAAAGGACAAAAAAGTGCACCATTTCAATGTTAAAAAAATATTTACAGTAAAGTTATCCCATTTGAATTCCTATCAATGCAACCAATAAAATCTATACTTTATGAAAGGATAATTCTGTTCCCAACCCTTATAATCACTGTCTTCATTTTGTCAAGAACAATAATTATAAAACACACATGAAAGAGTTTGCCTTTTTATTTTCTCTATTAAATATGTATTTCATACCATCAGATATTTAGCAAGAAAAATTATGTAACTTTTTTATTTTACTTTTTCTAAGACATTCCAATATTTTTGAAGACCTGTCATTTGAATTAGAACTATTCAAATTATAAGCATAATTTTTAACTGGAAAATCTTTAAAAGGACAGTCTACAATAGAATTGTTATTGTTTTAAAAGATAGATAATCCCTTTATTACCCATTCCCCAGTTTTGCATAACCAACACAGTTATATTAATATAATTTTTACCTCTGTGATTACCTTGTATCTAGGAACCTTCTTCCAGCCCCCTGGTCACATGACTGTGACTGTTTATTATCTATTGTCTTGCAGTTAGCATTGTTTTTTGCTAAATCTTAAATAACCCTCTGTGCCTGAACACAGTGTTATCTATATGGCCCACATGTACTTTCTGTCTCTTTGTGTTGAAAAGAGATTTAAAAAGAATGTGATAAGAGGCAGCCCTCAAAGGCTTAGAAATTAGCATATGAGCCTACCTATGTTTAGTTTAAACTAAGAATACCAAGAGAAAAAAGCAAATTTGATGATAAAAGTAAATTGGAACGTTGATTAAAATTAAAAGTCCTATCTGAAAAATGAAAGTTTAATTTAGACTAGACTATCCCTTTAAGGGATACTAAAGCCAATTTTTTTTTTCTTTCATGATTCACATAGAGCATGCAATTTTAAGCAACTTTCTAATTTACTACTATTATCAAATTTTCTTCGTTCTCTTGCTATCTTTATTTGGAAAAGCAGGAATCTAAGCTTAGAAGCCTGTCCATTTTTGGTTCTGCACCCTGAATAGTGCTTGCTTATTGTTGGCTACATTTAAAGGGACACTGAACCCAATTTTTTTTCTTTCGTGATTCAGATAGAGCATGCAATTTTAAGCAACTTTCTAATTTACTCCTATTATCAAATTTTCTTTGTTCTCTTGATTTCTTTATTTGAAAAATAAGGCATCAAAGCTATTTTTTGGTTCAGACAATGGACAGCACTTGTTTATTGGTGGTTGAATTTATCTACCAATCAGCAAGAACAACCCAGGTTGTTCACCAAAAATGGGCTGGCATATAAACTTACATTCTTGCATTTCAAATAAAGATACAAAGAGAATGAAGACAATTTGATAATAGGAGTAAATTAGAAAGTTGCTTAAAATTGCATGATTCCAGTGGAGGTGGAGCTACACAGGTGTGGCTGCTCAGGTGTGCTATGCAGGTGCAGCTCTCAGATGTGGCTCAAGCTGCAGCTCCAGTCTGATAGATGTTGGCGGCAGATCTCTTGCGCCGTGCCCCGAGTTAGGGGGCTATTTTCTCCAGGACAGTCAAAAGAAGATCTGATCCGGAACCCTAACCAGTGGCCTGTTACCCCACTGGCTCTTGCAAAACCCCAGCTACCTGGACCCTTGCTATTGGCAGTAATTACCTCTTGCCTGCATTCTAAAAATTAGATCTGTACCTCACTATCTTGGCCTCTCTTTCCGGTTTGGGACCCAATCTGCCCGCTCCGTAAGAACTGTGCCGTTTTACCTAGAAAATCCTTCCCCCCCCCTCAATACGTTAAACCAATTCTGCCAGACGGAATCTGAACTCTCCGTGTCACCCCAAATTTACTTGCTGCTATTCTGTGGTTCTTTCAGCAGTACTGATAACCGGCTTCTTCTCTCCCCCTCTCCCTCCCCCGGCTGCGTGGGAGGGAGCCGGCCCCGGCCCTGGAGCGGGGGCTCAGTGAGGGGGCTGTTTTCGCTGGCTGGTCACGGTGTCGGAGCGGCGCCACTCTCTCCCCTCCCACCGATGATGCGTGAGGGGAGGTGGCTACGGAAGCCTGGTAGTGTGGCGACACAGGAAGCGACAGGAACAACATTCCCCGGGCAGAGCTGTTCACCGGGTTACTGAGGCTGAAAGATAACTGACTGCCGGTGAGGCAACATCGGAAAGGTTTAGTTCCTATTTCATCCACCGTCCTTGGCATGCTTAGGGGTCTCACCACCTGGCATTCTATTGAGGGGGGAAGTGGATAACTGCGGAGGGGGCAGACGGACTTTAGAATTGAGAATGGGGTACATTATGTCTAAGAACAGTTACTAAACAAAAGAGACTTCAAAAGACTCTGGGAGAAGTGGGAAAAAAAGATAAAAGAAAAAAATCTCTTTTTTGCCATTGGAAAAGTTTGTTGGAAAATAAAGAGGGAAAAGAAAAAATATAACAAACATATATATATATATATGCTCTCTCACTTGCCAGCATATACTGTGAAGACATAGCTGGTTGGCAATGCTTAGAATATCTTGCATATAGTTACAGAAATGCAACTACCTATTGCTACAATGTATTTTCCTGTGTATTATTGGCTGGGTTTAATAAGCTTATATTCAGAAACATTCAATTCTTGGGAGGGGAACACACCAGGGGTGCCCCCTGTCCCCCCTACTCTTCAACATCTCAATCGAACCGTTGGCAATCATGGTTAGACAACAGTTGTCAGGAATTAGAATAGGTAACCAGGTCATAAAAATTGCTCTTTATGCCGATGATCTTCTCTTATATCTCTCGGATACCAAAACCAGTATCCCTAAACTTTTAGATATCACTGCCAGATTCGGGTCCTTTTCAGGTTACAAGATAAATGAAGCAAAGTCAGAATTGCTATGGCTCAGACAGAATAGTAACTCTCCTTCTGTTATCCCTTTTTCTGTGGCCAGAAACTCTCTCAAATATTTAGGTATTTTTATCCCTACTTTATCAGGGGAGATCTACGATCTCAATTTTTCTCCCATTCTAGCAAATATTAAGGAGAAACTTAAAAATTGGCAATGTCTACCACTATCTATCTCCGGTCGGATCGCCCTATTCAAAATGATTCTGCTTCCGAAACTTCTTTATGTATTACAGAACGTTCCTCTAATTATGTTGGAAAGGGATATCCACTGTCTCAATAGCATACTTAGTAGATTTCTCTGGCAGGAGAAAAGACCCAGAATATCCCTAAGTAAACTCTCTCTTCCAAAAAGCAGCGGTGGCCTTGCATTACCAGATATTCGTTCATACAACTATGCTTTCTTGGTCCGGGTGGTGGCTGATTGGATTCCACACAGTAATTATGTCACGAATAACCCTTTAGAGGAAGATATATGTAGTCCTTACCTACCGCTAGCCTTAATTCACTGCCCACCCAAAGAATTACCAGGCGAAATCAAACGGCTTAAATCCTTTTCTAACCCGTTGAAGGCTTGGTGGAAAGTGAGTAGTTCACTATCCTTAAATTGTAAAGTTTCTCAGTATCTCCCACTAAGGGGGAACCCAAAATTTCCTGTAGGGTTGAACTCTGTAACATTTAAAAAATGGCATAACCTAGGCTTGGACAGGTTGATACAACTCTGGGACACAGAGAGAAAATGTGTCAAATCTTTCGATGAATTAAAAACAGAGTTTCAAATTAAGAACAAGGAATTCTTTGCATATTTGCAAAGCAGGCATCTCCTCTGTGAGTTGATGAGTGAGACAGGATGGAATTGGACTCTGGGTAAATTAGAAAGCTGGCTCACTTTGTTCAAAAACGGTGTCAGATCCATCTCTATGTGTTATCAGCTAATTATACTCAGCAAGGGTGAATTAGAACTGGAGAAAATTACTTCCCTATGGAATCGACTGTTACCTCAATCAAACATTGATATAAAAACCGTCCAATCCTCAATTTGCAAAGTAGCCCAGGTGACTCTACTGTATCAGCCACCTGGCGGGAGATGCATGTCAAACTCCTACACAATGCATATTTCACTCCCGAAAAGGGCCATAAAATTCATAATTTTGCTTTTAATAAATGCCCAAAATGTGAGCTCCCTGCAGCTGACTTAATGAACATGATTTGGACCTGTCCTAAAATAAGGCATCTTTGGTGGAAGCTAGAGTTTTGGTTCAATAAAACCTTAAAAGTCTCTCAACTGGCTCTTACACAGCAACAGATCATCTTTGGTACAAAGCACCATAATCCAAATGATAAATTGATATTTCTTTCTATACTGGCAACTAGATATCTTATTCTTAAAAATTGGAAATTAAGAATAGCCCCATCTATTCCAGAGATCAAGAATTGTTTGAAAAAACAATGCTTGCTAGAACAAAGGGACACTAATCTAGATAATGACTCTGACATCAGACAATTTTTTGCCAAATGGTCAGCCTTTATTAGGTCATTGCCAGATACAGAGATGAATGACTTATTATTCCCATTCAGAAACTCAGAATTGGTGCTTCTGGGTGTCTGGTAATAATTTATTAGTTGAGAGGAGCTTAGATGATTTTCTGGGATTCCCCTGGTCTCATACAATTGCACTCTCTTCCCTAGTTTCTGGCTTCGGCAGGGGGGGGGGGGAGTGGATTCTTTCTGGGTTGTCCTTGTCCTTCCCCTTCCTTTTTCTCTTGTTTTGTTCTCCTTTCTCCCCCCCCCCCCTTTTTTCCCCCTCTTCCTTCTTCTCTTTCTCTTTTTTCTTTTTTGGCTATCTCAACCCATGGTTGGGTTGACTAATTCAGAGATAAAATTTAGCAGAATATTTACTTGCTCACTGTTCTTGATTTAAATGTAAAACAATTTTGAACTGTTTGATTTTTGTGATTTCTTCTGACATTTGTTTTTGTAAATTACTGTTGACATTTAAATAAAATAATTAACAATAATAAAATGGAAAATATGGGAGATAATTACATGTGAGGAACTTAGGTGTCTTAGGCTCTTGAGAAATTTCTGAGATATTTGAGAATTTATATGTTATGTGCAAATGAGAAATATTGAAGATAATTCTCTGTTGAAATTGTATTGCCTGTTTCTGTTCCTGATTCCTTGGGATCATATTTTGTGATGTTATTGTATGATGTAATACTTGATGTTCACATGTGTTTCTCTCAATAAAAAAAAAAATTAAAAAAAAAAATGCATGATCTATCTGAATCACAAAATAAAAAATTTGGGTTCAGTGTCCCTTTAAGCTTGTTAAACAATAATAAACAGATGCTAAAGAAAATATAAAAGCTATTTGATTCAGTATTTATAATGAATGACTAAAGTGATTGGATGCAGTTTTTTTTAATCTATTACTATTTATTCATGGTGTGTAAAACTAACAGTTTCATATAATTGAGTAATTTTACATTTACATTTTTTAATGTCTAACTAATTAATTGCAGTGATAAATTAGCATTTGGATGATAAAGCAATTATAAACATGTGAATGGAACATGCACAAAACATTTAAATCAGGGAAAGAATAATTGAAATATGAGTTTTCAAGTTGCTAAGAGTACTGAATTAGAAAAGCCCAGAACTAAATCTACTTGAAAAACTATTAACTGCAAAATTACAATTTATAGGGGTGTCTGCAAGAACAAAATGCATTTTTATTTACAAGAGAAAACACCTGTGCTCTTTACACAAATGTATCATGGAAATTAAGTTCCCAGGACCATATTTTAGGTAAAGCAAGCAAGTTTACTTACCCACATCATGGCAATCCCCCAAGTAAGTTCTAATGTTGTGCACACATACCTTGTTTGTGTGCTTCTTGGGTGGTAGCTAGCCATAGAACAGGCTATTATGCTATTGTTCGTTCCCAGGTTGAGCGCTTCTCTTTTTTTATTTATGCAAATTATGACTCTAAGGGAAGTCTTCGTAAGTGTAATGCAGGAATTTAGACGTGGACCCGTTGCTCAGTGTGCCTACAGGGATATGGCTGCACCTCACTGATGAGGCCCACAATAGGCCAAAACGATCATCTGAGGTCGCTTCTCGGGCCTTTGGCTGGGATCAAGTGCAGTTTTCTGTGCTTGGTCTTGGTTGAAAGATTTGCTGCCTGGAGACCTGCTCCTTCGGCCTGGGGTCCTTTCCCTTCGGGGTTTGGGCTCCTGCTGCTATTGGGGGGGGTGGCTACTCCTTAGGCGTAGAGCAACTGGGTAGTAGGGCTGTCCCCTTGGCCTTGTGGCATCGTCCCTGGACTTCAGCCACATGCTTCTTTTGGGGGGGCACTCTGAAATCCAGCCTAAAGAGGCAATAGGACAATTATGGCTACCAATTTGCCAAATGTTCCCCAGACACTTCGGGTGTTGATTTCTGAGGACTTCTGAGAGAAGATTGGTTTGGCTCATTTCCAGCAGGTTGTTTTGGAGGGTGTTTTGAAGATGCCAAGAGCAAGTTTGCATTGTGTTCAGTCTTTCCCTTCAAGAGGGATTTTTGATGTGGCTTTCACCGATGAGCATCATTTACAGACCTGCTATCAACGGACTATTGATATGGCTGCTGCTCCAGAGTTGGTGGGCATGAGATTTGTTGCCTGTGTGCAGAGGGAGAGAAGAATCCCGGTGACAGTACATATGTACAACCCTTGGGTCACTGATGTGGAAATTTGTCTGTTTCTTTGTCGCTACTTTGATGATGTTCAAGGAGGTAGCAAGCTAAAGAATCAATTTGGGACTTTAAATGGAAAGCGCAGGTTCTGGGTGCGGTTTGTGCCAGATGAATTAGGTATTGGTGGAAAGAAACACCCTCCACAGACTTTCGCCATTGGTGGAAATAGAGGTTTCTTATACTATGATGAAATGCCTCTGTTTTGCCGTAGTTGCAACCTGTTTGGTCACATTGCTAAAAATTGCCCAGGTGCCAGATGTCAAAATTGCGGTGAGGAGGATCATCTTGTTGCCCACTGTAGTAAACGCCGGACCTGTGACCTGTGTGGTTCTTCAAGTCATCTGTGCAGGATGTGTCCTTTGATGATGTTGCAGGGGCTTGATAGAGTGAAGCCTTCCTACGCTGATGTTACAAAAAAAACATCTTCAGTTATGGTTGAGCCATCTGTGAATGAGGAGGAGGTCTCTGATGAGGCATTGATCTCTATATTACCTTTTTTGTATAAGAAAACTGCAGTTGGGGTCCCTGTCGGAGAGGTGTCTGATGCTCCTGTGGTGGTTCCTGTGGCTGAGAAGGTGGAGGAAGCTCAATCTAATCTACAGGAGGTGGAGCTTGCTACATCTAATGTGATAGCTGCTTCCGATGTTCTTGAAGCCCTGTTGCCCAATTCTGTGGATGATACTGTTGCTGTTCCTGGGACAGAGAATTTTTCCTTCACTGAGTCATCTTGTGATCCTGCTCCTCATGCTGTTCTTGGTGAAGGGGAGAACATTGATTGGTCTGCTGTTGTGTCCTCTGGTTCTGAGGAGGATATGGACACTGCAGGGAAAAAATCTGCCTGGGAGAGTCCTGATTTGGATCTACCAGTAGTTAAGAGTGCAGATCCAGATAATGCAAGTGATGCTGACTCTTTAATTTCAGAGTTTCCTTCTGTCTCTACTAAAGACGTTCCCTCTGACTCAAGCCAGTGTATAGGTGCCTTTTCTGATGCCTCTTTTGTTGGTTATCTAGATAAGAGAGAGGTGAACCTACTTGTTGAAGTTACTGGTTATGAGGCTGGCAAGGGGGAGCCTAGGAGGTCGGCACGTCACAGAAGCAGATTTAAAGGATCTCCTTTGAGTCCTAAGAAAAAGAAAGAAAAGAAGAAGTCCTGATGTTAATTTTTTGTTTTGTTTTTCTTTAATTTATTTTTGTGATGTTTCTGACCATGTCTTCCCTTAATGTAAGGTGTATGAAAACTATACCGTAGAAGGCAGGGTCTTACATACACCAAAAACTACTTTACAAATGTATTTCAGTGTATTTATTACAACACAATCAAACAAAAATAAACGGTTAACTTTCCAACTATGTATATGTGTGTCTTGTGATACAATGAGACCAGTATTAATGGAGCCCGATATTGTACTTAAACAGCATTGATTGCTAAAATTGACAAACAGTATATTAAAAAGTCACAATCCTCAGAATGTTCAGGATATTAAAAACAAAATTACGTTTTAAAAGTTAAAAACAATCTTAATGTCCCTCATGGATCCATGTTAACAATCTAGTAATTATTCCAACCATTCATTGGAGCCGATACATTCAATTTTGGAGTTTTTTTACACCAATACCTGCCTGTAAGCAGATTGAAGCTTCTGATGGTCTGTTGAAAAACTTACTTAATCAAAGCATTAAGTGGGATAACCAGTATACCACAATCAATACTTATTACAGGTTAAGTGGATGGGGAACAGAGTGTGGTTAAACTCTCAATGGCACCTTACACTCATAATCAATCAGGATTGACTGAATGAAATCCCCTTAAAACCGGATCCTAGATCCTTGTGCAGTGGTGTGAAAACACAAATCAACAACTGAGTATAAAATAACTATATAAATAAATAAATAAATAAAAAATAAATATAAAGGTAATTTGTACCGTGTTACAGTGATACAAATAATGCTGTGTAAATTAAAAAGGTTAGAAACTTGCGGTATTAAAAACTTGCGGTATTAAAGTGTATCCTAAAAACCATACACAACCTGATTTGGAAATTCTTCCAAAAACGTGATAAAAAGAATATTTTTCAAAAAACGTGTGAAAAGAACAAAGTCATGTGATGTAGTGAAAAAATACTGCAATAAAAAACAATCTGGTGATTAATCCTCAGTTCAAAGCTTAATCCATAAAAAATAAAAATATAGAAAATATAAAAGTATATAAAATCTATAAAGTGTCAAACTAATCCAATAGAAGATGAGTTAGTGCGAAGAGTTTATATGCCAAAAGTGTTAGGTTTTAAATGTCCTCACGGTCCTATATGTACAGGATTTTTCAGACAGCCCTGGGTCCCTTTGCCCTCAAGCGTGCAGTCCGTCAGCCCTTTAAGCCTTTGTTCCCTCTGCTTGCTCGCTTACGGTCCCTCTGCCGAAAAAATATATGATAGTGTAGATTGCTACAGATAAGTGAATACTATGAAATAAAACTTACCAGCCAACGCGTTTCGGTCGAATAATGACCTTTCTCAAGACTGGTTTTCTCTATCTGACAGGGAGTCAGATAGAGTCACACTCTGTTCCCCATCCACTTAACCTGTAATAAGTATTGATTGTGGTATACTGGTTATCCCACTTAAAGGGACAGTTTACTCGAAAATTTTCTCCCCTTTAATTTGTTCCCAATGATCCACTTTACATGCTGGAGTGTATTAAATTGTTTACAAGTAGCTCCTTTACCCTTATATTGGCATTTGAAATTGTTAATTTAGCATGTGGTATCCCCACCTATTCTGAAAGTTTGTGGCCGCGCGTACCAGCTATAGATAAGCTTTGTAAACACAGCCAGCAGAAGAAATTACACTCCCAGTCGGATATAGCAGAGATAAGGTAATACAATGTTGATTTTCCATTGTTCTCTCAAAGTACTGGTGATTGTTTTAAGGACAGATATAAGATAAAGAAGCAGGTATATGTGCACAATGTGATACAGTAATGAGATCTGATTATACCTACAAGCTCAACCTATTTTATTAGGTTGTGGCTTCAAAGCACAAAATCAGAGCTTTAATATACACAAATAAGCCTTAAAAAGCTAATTTTCATACATTTTTTAATCTGCAGTTGGTAAAAAAAGCAATTGTAAACACATTAAGGGAAAAACTATTTTACAGTATACTGTCCCTTTAATGCTTTGATTAAGTAAGTTTTTCAACAGACCATCAGAAGCTTCAATCTGCTTACAGGCAGGTATTGGTGTAAAAAAACTCCAAAATTGAATGTATCGGCTCCAATGAATGGTTGGAATAATTACTAGACTGTTAACATGGATCCATGAGGGACATTAAGATTGTTTTTAACTTTTAAAACGTAATTTTGTTTTTAATATCCTGAACATTCTGAGGATTGTGACTTTTTAATATACTGTTTGTCAATTTTAGCAATCAATGCTGTTTAAGTACAATATCGGGCTCCATTAATACTGGTCTCATTGTATCACAAGACACACATATACATAGTTGGAAAGTTAACCGTTTATTATTGTTTGATTGTGTTGTAATAAATACACTGAAATACATTTGTAAAGTAGTTTTTGGTGTATGTAAGACCCTGCCTTCTACGGTTGGCGCTCTGATATTTTTCTGAGTCATTATTTCTAATTTTTGACCACTAGGGGTCAATCTATCTGAGCTAAGGGTCATTTTCAGCAGGCGCTTGGTGAATTTGTCTAAGAATTGTATGAAAACTATAGCAAGGAGAGCTGCAATATTTAAGTTATTATCTGTATGTTCCGCTAATATTTTTTGTTTGCAGGAATGTGGTCTCTCTGAACATCTTAAATGTGCTGACTGGGAATATGTATCAGGTATTTGTGGACTTAATCTAAATGCAGATCACAACTGCAAGAGCAAACATATAAACTAATTTTCAGGCTATTGTATTAGCATAGACTGAGTATGAAAGTGATGAATTTATTATTTGTATAATGTTTATTCATATGTAGCATAAAACAGACTGGTGAAAATCATAATTGAATGAATTAGGAACGAAAATGTCGCAAAAGATCTTTACTGATTTTTGCAATAATGCTAGCGACTTGCTAGTGAGTAATATGCCTTTTGTGGATAAGCAGAAATCCCTGTGACATTGAAGTATTGGCAGCCTGAAAATTATGCAGCATGGATCAGCTGTAACCTTGTTTAGTACTCACGCACTACTAGCAGTTGAAACTGACAGTCCCAGCAGGAGGAGCTTAGACGTTGCACTGAGTCGGTGACGTCACTGGTTAGCGAGTGCGATCGGGTAAGATGAATTTAACCCCGTTCACCTCCGGAGAATGATAGACTCAATTGTAAGCTGGAAATGCTGAACGCAATTGTAAGCTGGAAATGCTGAACGGCTTGCCGGTTTTAATCCAAGAGGGCTGAGTAGCTGGAAACGTTTCACGTTAGTCAGTGGCGATACCGCTAGAAATAACTTCTCCTCCTCTGTAGTGTTAGAGTCAGGAGCTGTGCTGGCTGAAACTCAGCTGGAAGTTTGGTTTGTGCAAAAGTTAAGGGGAGCTGTTATAATTAAGTCCAGGCTCACTAAGACAGCTGATGTTGCTCTGAGTAGTCAGAGAGTAACCCGTGCTGCAGCAGGGTTATTTGTAATCTAAGGCAGACTTTTAAGGTTGATACTTTTCCTATATGGCTGGTTGAGATACAAACGAATGCTCATGAGCTTAGTACTTTTAGACAATAACTAAGCACTTGTTTGGGGCATGGTGAAGACTTAAATAGGCAGGTGGAAGACAGGTAAGAGCAGCAGGAGCGGATACCTGCAAAACCTTTAGTGGAATCCTCAAAATATGGTCCTAAAGTATGGTCTTGTTCTTCTGATAGGAATGGGGGGGTGGGAGTTTTGTTTAAGGGGTTTTGTTTTTCTATCCTTAATGTAGTTCATATTGTCCCAGGTCAGGTTCTTTTGGTTAGTTTTAGTTTTTGTGGGACTGTTTTTCATTTGTTTAATGTATATGCTTCTCCAAATAGGGTAGAACGTTTGCTTAATTTTGAAACATTAAAGTTTTTTCTGACAGGTCGAGAGCCAACTTTTTTGGTTGGGGATTTTAATTGTATTATTAAGAATGGGGACAGAGAGGGTGGGAGTGATTGTAGGGTGGATAGCTCAGGGAAGTTTTTAGTTGATCTGCTGAAATCTTTCGGTTTAAAGGATGCCTTTGGGTCCGTTTCATTTTCAGGGGAGGGTTTTACTTTCTTTAGTGATAGTGGTGGGATAAAATCTCAAATTGATTTTTGTTTTTTATCTAAATTTCTATGTGTTGATTATTTTTCTTTAAAGCCGATGCCCCTTACGGATCATGCCTTTTTGATGTGTAAGGTGAATTGTGATTTGAAGATCAAGTATGGTAAGGGTGTTGGAAACTGAATGTGGATTTGTTAGAAGATGAGAAGATTAAGGATCAGTTTGTTTGGATGTATGAAAGGTGGCATGAAAGAAAGTGTGATTTTAGTAATGTGCTTATGTGGTGGGAATGGTTGAAGGTGGAAATAAAGAGATTTTTTATTAAGAAAGGCTGTGAGAAAGCTAGAATGGAAAGGGAGTTGTATGATAAATGGTATCTGAGGTTGTTGTTTTTGTATGAATTGAGAAATTGTGGTATTGATGTGCATGAGGAAATTGCTGAAGCAAGAAAGATAATTAAAAAGTGTATGCATGAAAAAGGAAAGAAAATTGTTTTTATGGCAAGATTGGAGAAAATGGAAAAGGATGAGTCTTGTAGTAAATATTTTTTTAAGAAAGCTTTTGAAGGAAATACTGGTTTTGTTAGTGTTTTTGATAAGGTTCAGTGTGAAGTTAATGGTACGGATGGTGTTTTGCATGAAGTTCATGAGTTTTATAGTGAGCTGTATAAAGAAAAGACAAGAGATGTTTTATTGGAAAAGGAGTTGTTGGAAGACAGTGAGGTTAAGTTGGAAAAATATGATAATTATTTGTTAGAAAGGGATCTAAGTTTGGATGAGATTGCAGAGGTTGTTAGGAGTTTTAAGAATGGGAAGGTACCTGGTTGTGATGGTTTGCCTGTTGAATTTTATACTTGTTTTTGGAATTTGATTGGGGTGGATATGTTGGATGTTTGTAAGTTTGTTTTGAGAATGAATGTTTTGCCTGTTTCAATGAGGAAAGGTTTGATTGTTTTGTTATTTAAAAAGGGTGATAAGAGAGATTTAAGGAATTGGAGGCTGATTACATTGTTGAATGTTGACTATAAGGTTATTGCAAAGGTGCTGGCAAATAGAATACGTGATTGGTAAGGTTGTGGGTGAAGAGCAAGTGTGTGCTGTTCCTGGGCGTCAGATTTCTGAAAGTTTGTTGTTATTACGTGATGTACTGTGGTATGTGAGGGAGAGGATGAGGTCTGTTGCTGTTGCTATTGTGAATTTTGAAAAAGCGTATGATAGGGTAGTGCATGATTTTATGTTTCATGTTTTAGAATGTTTAGGTTTTTCTGGTAAGATTATTGGATGGTTTAAATGTTTGTATTGTGATATTGTTAGTCAAGTTCAGGTTAATGGTTTTTTGACTGAGGAATTGTGTGTTAAATCTGGAGTGCGTCAAGGATGTCCTTTGTCTCCTGTGTTATTTGTATGTGTCATTGAGCCATTGTTAACTAGTTTGAGGAAGGATAAATTAGTTAGAGGTGTGAGTGTTCCTGGTAGTGATGGAAGGTGTTTAAAAGTGATTGGGTATATGGATGATGTAAGTGTGGTATGTGAGACTCAGGCTGGTTTGAGGAGGGTAAAAACTTTAGTTGAATGTTTTTGTATGGCAAGTGGTTTCAGTGTTAATTGGAATAAGTGTAAAGTTAAAGTTTTTGGTAATGATAGGGAGATTGATTCCTGTGGATGGCCTGTGACTGACGGTGCAATTGAGGTGTTGGGTGTGAAATTTGATGTGGATTTGAAAGGCTTGGAAAGTTGGGAGAATGTTTTTGATAAAGTGAGTAGAAAACTTCAGTTTTGGTCTTTAAGAACTTTATCTTTGGAAGGAAAAATGTTAGTTATTAAATCGGCTTTGATCCCTCTTATGTTATATTTGGCATTAGTTTTTCTGCCTCCTGAGAGGATTTTTCGGAGAATTTTGAGAGTGTTGTTTTCTTTTTTCTGGAGTTCTGGTATGGAGCGTTTGAAAAGAGATGTTGTTGTTAAGAGTAAGAATGTTGGTGGTAAGGGTTTTCCAAATGTGGAGAGATTTTTGGCTGTGAAATTTGTTAGTAGGTGTGTGGTTCTTAGTGGTAAGGATAGCATGGCTGGTTGTATGGTAAAGTATGCTTGTGGAAATATTTTAATATAGACAATATAGAAAGAAAACCGGTATGTTTTGCTGTTCCGTGGTTTTATGTAAGGGTGGAATGTTGGATTAAAAAATATGGTTTGGAGAATGTTAGTAGGGAGATGTGGTGTGCAAACAGAATGGTGTTGAAAATATTGGAGAAGAAGGAAGGTCTTGAGTTGATTGGGGGTTTGAATGAAAATGAAAGTGTGTTGGTATGGAAAAATGTGTGTAGTAAGTATTTGATGAATAGGGAGAAGGATATTAGTTGGATGAGTGTGCATAAGTGTTAGCCAACAAGGGATTTTCAGAGAATGCGTCATTTAGTGGCTTCAGAAGTGTGTCCTTGAGATGGTTGTTGTCAAAGCAAGAGTGCTATTCATTTGTTTTGGAATTGTGAGTATGCTAGGGATGTTTGGAGAAGTTTGAAAAAGATGATTAAGGGTCTGACTGGAGTGCAGTTTTTTACTTTTAATATGATGATGTATGGTTTGTGTGGAAGTGGTGTGGAATAAGAGAAAGCAAGATTGATATGGTTGTTGGCATGTTGTGTGAAGGAGGTGTTGTGGGATGTGCGTAATATTTTGATTTTTAAGAAAGAGGTAGTTACTGTAGGTAATTGTGTGGGTATGATCCGTGGAAGTTGTTTTTGTATTTTTCTTTTGATAGGAGGCGATATGGGGAATTAGATTCTGAAGGCATCTGGAAGACAAAGAAGTGGAAGGATTGGATTATTTCGTTTTTATTTATTTATTTATTTATTTATTTATTTATTTATTTTTTCTCCAGTTTGTTTTTGTCTGTATTTGAAATATGTTTTATTTTATTTTGTGTGATTATTTAAGTTTTATGTTTGCATTTTTATTTTTTTCTGTTTGGGTCAATATTTCAGTTGTTTTGTAACAAGAGATATTTTGTTTGCATTTGTTATTATGTTATTATTTTGTATATATGCATATATGATTATTTTTCTTATAAAAGAATTACGAAATGTACATCTGAGGTTGCTTCCCTGGGCTTTGGCTGGGATCAAGTGCAGTTTTCTGCGCTTGGTCTTGACTTAAAGATTTGCTGCCTGGGGTGCATTCCCTTCGGGTTTGGGCTCCTGCTGCTATTGGGGGGTGGCTTCTCCTAATGCGTAGAGCAACTGGGTAGTAGGAACATCCCCTTGGCCTTGTGGCATCGTCCCTGAACTTCAGCCACATCCTGCTTTTGGGGGGGGGCGCTCTGAAATCCAGCCTAAAGAGGCAATAGAGCAATTATGGCTACCAATGTGCCAAACATTCCCCATACACTTCGGCTGTTGATTGCTGAGGACTTCTGAGAGAAGATTGGTTTGACTCATGTCTAGCATGTTGTTTTGGAGGGTGTTTTGAAGATGCCAAGAGCAAGTTTGCATTGTGTTCAGTCTTTCCCTTCAAGAGGGATTTTTTATGTGGCTTTTCACCGATGAGCATCATTTACAGACCTGCTATCCACGGGCGATTGATATGGCTGCTGCTCCAGAGTTGGTGGGCATGAGCTTTGTTTCCTGTGTACAGAGGGAGAGAAGAACCCCGGTGACAGTACATATGTACAACCCATGTGGACATTTGCCTGTTTCTTTGTCGCTGCTTTGATGATATTCAAGGAGGTAGCAAGCTGAAAAATCAGTTTGGGACTTTCAATGGAAAGCGTAGGTTCAGGATGCAGTTTATGCCAGAGGAATTAAGTATTGGTGGAAAGAAATACCCTCCACAAACTTTCACCATTGTTGGAAATAGAGGTTTCCTATTTTATGATGACATGCCTCTTTTTTGCTGTAGTTGCAACCTATTTGCTCACATTGCTAAAAATTGCCCAGGTGCCAGATGTCAAAATTGTGGTGAGGAGGATCATCTTGTTGCCCACTGTAATAAACCCCGGACCTGTGACCTGTGTGGTTCTTCAAGTCAGCTGTGCAGGATGTGTCCTTTGATGATGTTGCAGGGGCTTGATAGAGTGAAGCCTTCCTACGCTGATGTTACAAAAAAAAACATCTTCAGTTATGGATGAGCCATCTGTGAATGAGAAGGAGGTCTCTGATGAGGCATTGAACTCTATATTACCTCTTTTGTGTAAGAAATCTGCAGTTGGGTTCCCTGTCAGAGAGGTGTCTGATGTTGCTGTGGTGGTTCCGGTGTCTGAGAAGGTGGAGGAAGCCCAATCTAATCTTCAGGAGCTGGATCTTGTTACATCTAATGTGTTAGCTGCTTCCAATGTTCTTGAAGCCCTGTTGCCCAATTCTGTGGAGGATTCTGTTGCTGTTCCTATTTTATGATGACATGCCTCTTTTTTGCTGTAGTTGCAACCTATTTGGTCACATTGCTGAAAATTGCCCAGGTGCCAGATGTGGAAATTGCGCTGAGGAGGATCATCTTGTTGCCCACTGTAGTAAATGCTGGACCTGTAACCTATGTGGTTCTTCAAGTCATCTGTGCAGGATATGTCCTTTTATGATGTCACAAGGGCTTGATAGAGTGAAGCCTTCCTACGCTGATGTTGCAAAAAACATCTTCAGTTGCGGTTGAAACACCTGTGAATGAGGAGGAGGTCTCTGATGAGGCATTGAACACTATATTACCTCTTTTGTGTAAGAAATCTGCAGTTGGGGTCCCTGTCAGAGTGGTGTCTGATGTTCCTCTGGTGGTTCCTGTGTCTGAGAAGGTGGAGGAAACTCAATCTATTCTTCAGGAGGTGGATCTTGCTACATCTAATGTGTTAGCTGCTTCCAATATTCTTCAAGCCCTGGTGCCCAATTCTGTGGAGGGTACTGTTGATTTTCCTGGGACAGAGAATTTTTCCTTCACTGAGTCATCTTGTGATACTGCTCCTGATGCTGTTCTTGGTGAAACAGAGAACATTATTTGGTCTGCTGTTGTGTCCTCTGATTCTGAGGAGGATATGGACACTGCAGGAAAAAAATCTGTTTCCAAGCAGAAAAAAAGGTGCAGATTCTGATGGATGGGAGAGTCCTGTAGTTAAGAGCACAGATCCAGATACTGCAAGTGATGCTGAATCCTCAATTTCAGAGTTTCCTTCTGTCTCTACTAAAGACGTTCCCTCTGACTCAAGCCAGTGTATTGTTGACTTTTCTGATGTTTCTTCTGTTGGTTATCTAGATAAAAGAGATGTGAACCCACTGGCTGGCAAGGGGGAGCCTAGGAGGTCGGAACGTCACAGAGGCAGGTTTAAAGGATCTCCTTTAAGTCCTAGGAAAAAGAAAGGAAAGAAGTCCTGATGTTAATTCTTTTTTGTTTTTCTTTAATTTATTTTTGTGATGTTTCTGACTATTTCTTCCCTTAATGTCAGGTGTATGAAAACTATAGCAAGGAGATCTGCAATTTTTAAGTTATCTGTATATTCTGCTAATATTTTTTGTTTGCAGGAATGTGGTCTCTCTGAACATCCTTAATGTGCTGACTAAGAATATGGTCCTAAAGTATGGTTTTGTTCTTCTGATAGGATTGGGGGGGGGGGGTTGTTTAAGGGGTTTTGTTTTTGGTTTTGTTTTTCTAAACTTAATGTAGTTCATATTGTCCCAGGTCGGGTTCTTTTGGTTAGTTTTAGTTTTTGTGGGACTGTTTTTCGTTTTTCGTTTGTTTAATGTAAATGCTTCTCCAAATAGGGTAGAACGTTTGCTTAATTTTGAAACATTAATTTTTTTCCTGCCAGGTTGAGATTCAACTTTAATTGTATTATTAAGAATGGGAACAGAGAGGGTGGGAGTGATTTTAGGGTGGATAGATCAGGCATATTTTTAGTTGATCTGCTTTAATCTTTCTGTTTTAAGGATGCCTTCGGGTCTGTTTCATTTTCAGGGTAGGGTTTTACTTTCTTTAGTGATAGTGGTGGGATAAAATCTCAAATTGATTTTTGATTTTTATATAAATTTCTAGATGTTGATGATTTTTCTTTGAAGCAGATGCCCTTTACGGATCATGCCCTTTTGATGTGTAAGGTGAATTGTGATTTTGATTTGAAGATCAAGTATGGTAAGGGTGTTTGGAAACTGAATGTGGATTTGTTAGAAGATGAGAAGATTAAGCATCAGTTTGAATGTATGAAAGGTTGCGTTAAAGAAAGTGTTATTTTAGTAATGTACTTATGTGTTGGGAATGGTTGAAGGTGGAAATAAAGAGATTTTTTATTAAGAAAGGCTGTGAGAAAGCTAGAATGGAAAGGGAGTTGTATGATAAATGGTATCTGAGGTTGTTGTATTTGTATGACTTGAAAAATTGTGGTATTGATGTGCATGAGGAAATTGCTGAAGCATGAAAGATAATTAAAAAGTGTATGCATAAAAAAAGGAAAGAAAAATTGTTTTTATGGCAAGATTGGAGAAAATAGAAAAGGATGAGTCTTGTAGTAAATATTTTTTTAAGAAAGCTTTTGAAGGAAAGACTGGATTTGTTAGTGTTTTTGATAAGGATGAATGTGAAATTAACGGTACGGATGGTGTTTTGTGTGAAGTTTATGAGTTTTATAGTGAGCTGTATAAAGAAAAGACAAGAGATGTTTTTTTGGAAAAGGAGTTGTTGGAAGACATTGAGGTTAAGTTGGAAAAATATAATAAAAATATTTTTTAGAAAGAGATATAAGTTTGGATGAGATTGGAGAGGTTGTAAGGTGTTTTAAGAATGGGAAGGTACCTGGTTGTGATGGTTTGTCTGTTGAATTTTATACTTGTTTTTGGAATTTGATTAGGGTGGATATGTTAGATGTTTGAAAGTTTTTTTTGAGAATTAATGTTTTGCCTGTTTCAATGAGGAAAGGTTTGATTGTTTTGTTATTTTAAAAGGGTAATAAGAAAGATTTGAGGAATTGGAGGCTGATTAAGTTGTTGACTGTTGACTATAAGGTTATTGCAAAAGTGCTGGCAAATAGAATACGTGGAGTGATGGTAAGGTTGTGGGTGAAGAGCAAGTGTGTGTTGTTCCTGGGCGTCAGATTTCTGAAAGTTTGTTGTTATTACATGATGGACTGTGGTATGTGAGGGAGAGGATGAGGTCTGTTGCTGTTGCTATTGTGAATTTTGAAAAAGCGTATGATAGGGTAGTGCATGATTTTATGTTTCATGTTTTAGAACGTTTATGTTTTTCTGGTAAGATTATTGGATGGTTTAAATGTTTGTATTGTGATATTGTATGTCAAGTTCAGGTTAATGTTTTTTTGACTGAGGAATTTTGTGTTAAATCTGGAGTGCGTCAAGGATGTCCTTTGTCTCCTGTGTTATTTGTATGTGTCATTGAGCCATTGTTAACTAGTTTGAGGAAGGATAAATTAGTTAGAGGTGTGAGTGTTCCTGGTAGTGATGGAAGGTGTTTAAAAGTGATTGGGTATATGGATGATGTAAGTGTGGTATGTGAGACTCAGGCTGGTTTGAGGAGGGTGAAAACTTTAGTTGAATGTTTTTGTATGGCAAGTGGTTTCAGAGTTAATTGGAATAAGTGTAAACTTAAATTTTTTGGTAATGATAGGGAGATCGATTCCTGTGGATGGCCTGTGACTGACGGTGCAATTGAGGTGTTGGGTGTGAAATTTGATGTGGATTTTAAAGGCTTGGAAAGTTGGGAGAATGTTTTTGAAAAAAAGTGAGTAGAAAACTTCAGTTTTGGTCTTTAAGAACTTTATCTTTGGAAGGAAAAATGTTAGTTATTAAATCGGTTTTGATCCCTATTATGTTATATTTGGCATTAGTTTTTCTGCCTCCTGAGAGGATTTTTCAGAGAATTTTGAGAGTGTTGTTTTCTTTTTTCTGGAGTTCTGGTATGGAGCGTTTGAAAAGAGATGTTGTTGTTAAGAGTAAGAATGTTGGTGGTAAGAGTTTGTTGTTATTACGTGATGTACTGTGGTATGTGAGGGAGAGGATGAGGTCTGTTGCTGTTGCTATTGTGGATTTTGAAAAAGCATATGATAGGGTAGTGCATGATTTTATGTTTCATGTTTTAGAATGTTTAGGTTTTTCTGGTAAGATTATTGGATGGTTTAAATGTTTGTATTGTGAAATTGTGATTCAAGTTCAGGTTAATGTTTTTTTGACTGAGAAATTTTGTGTTAAATCTGGAATGTGTCAAGGTTGTCCTTTGTCTCCTGTGTTATTTCTATGTGTCATTGGCAGTAATGGAAGGTGTTTGAAAGTGATTGGGTATATGGATGATGTGAGTGTGGTATGTGAGACTCAGGCTGGTTTGAGGAGGGTGAAAACTTTGTTTGAATATTTTTTATGGCAAGTGGTTTCAGAGTCAATTGCAATAAGTATTTTGTAATTTTGGTTTTGATATGGAGATTGATTCCTGTGGATGACCTGTGACTGACGGTGCAATTGAGGTGTTGGGTTTGAAATTTGATGTGGATTTGAAAGGCTTTGAAAGTTGGGAGAATATTTTTGATAAAGTAAGTAGAAAACTTCAGTTTTGGTCTTTAAAAACTTTATCTTTGGAAGGAAAAATGTTAGTTATTACATCAGTTTTGATTCCTATTATGTTATATTTAGCGTTAGTTTTTCCACCTCCTGAGAGGATTTTTCGGAGAATTTTGAGAGTGTTGTTTTCTTTTTTCTGGAGTTCTGGTATGGAGCATTTGAAAGAGATGTTGTTGTTAAGAGTAAGAATGTTGGTGGTAAGGGTTTTCCAAATGTTTAAGAGATTCTTGGTTGTGAAATATGTTAGTAGGTATGTGATTCTGAGTGGTAAGGATAGCATAGCTGGTTGTATGGTAAAGTATGCTTGTGAAAATGTTTTAAGACGTGATTTTATGTAAGGGTGGAATGTTGGATTAAAAAATATGGTTTGGAGAATGTTAGTAGGGAGATGTGGTGTAAAAACAAAATGGTGTTTAAAATGTTGAAGAAGAAGGAAGGTCTTGAGTTGATTGGGGGATTGAATGAGAATAAATGTGTGTTGGTATGAAAAAATGTGAGTAATAAGCATTTAATGAATAGGCAGAAAGATATTAGTTGGACGAGTGTGCATAAGTGTTTGCCGACAAGGGATTTTCAGAGAGTGCGTCGTTTAGTGGCTTCAGAAGTATGTCCTAGAGATGGTTGTTGTCAAAGTGAGAGTGTTATTCATTTGTTTTGGAATTGTGAGTATGCTAGGGATGTTTGGAGAAGTTTGAGTAGGATTATTAAAGGGACAGTTCACCCAAAAAAATTCTCCCCTTTAAATTATTCCCAATGATCCTTTTAACCTGCTAGAGTGTATTAAATTGGTTACAAGTAGCTCCTTTACTCCTATTTCAGCATTTGAAATAGCTGATTTAGCCTGTGGTATCGCCACCTATACTGAACAAATTAATACTGGAGTATACACAGCCAGCAGAAGAGATTACACTCTCAGTGGGATGCAGCATAGTTAAGTAATACAATGATAATTGTCCATTGTTCTCTCTATGTATTGAGCTTTGGTGTTCCAGCCAAATAAAAGATAAGGAAGCAAGTCTGTTTACACAAACTTTGAACATAATGAGATCTGATATCACCTTTAAGTTCAACCCATTGTAATAGGCTGTGGTTTCAAAGCACAAAATCAGCTACTTCATATACACAAATAAGCATGAAAATTGAATTTTATACTCTGCAGTTGGTATAACAAGTCATTTAAAATACATTAATGGAAAAACAATTTTACAGTGTACTGTCCCTTTAAGGGTCTGACTGTGTGCAGTTGTTTACTTTTAATATGATGATGTATGGTTTATGTGGAAGTGGAGTGGATACGGAGAAAGCAAGATTGATATGGCTGTTAGCATGTTGTGTGAAGGAGGTGTTGTGGGATGTGCATAATATATTGATTTTTAGGAAAGAGGTAGTTACTGTAGTTGATTGTGTTGGTATGATCCGTGGGAAGTTGTTTTATGTATTTTTCTTTTGATAGGAGGCGATATGGGGAATTAGATTCTGAAGGCATCTGGGAGACAAAGAAGTGAAAGGATTGGATTATTTAGTTTTTACTTTTTTTTTTTCTCTCCAGTTTGTTTTTGTCTGTATTTGTATTATGTTTAATTTTATTCTGTGTGATTATTTAAGTTTTATGTTTGCATTTTGAATTCTTTCTGATGACAAAAGTTTGGGTCAATATTTCAGTTTTGTAACAAGAGATATTTTGTTTGTATTTGTTATTATGATTTTATTTTGTATATATGCATATATGATTATTTTTCTAATAAAAGAATTACGAAATGTACATCTAGGGTTTTGCTGTTTCTCTCGTTCAGAGAGGGATGGCCTGGTATTTCGGGTCTGGACTGTACTGTTAAGTCATGATCAGACTGATATACTACAGGAAAGTTCTTCTCTGTGAAAGGCACATGTTGTGCAAAAGGAGGCTACTTCTTGGGTAGTAACTAGCAATAGAACAGGCTATTATGCTATTGTTCATTCCCAGGTTGAGCGCTTCTCTCTTTTTATTTATGCAAATTATAACTATAAGGGAAGTCTCCCTAAGTGTGATGCAGGAATCCAGACGTGGACCAGTTGCTCAGTGTGCCTAGAGGGATATGGCTGCACCTCACTGATGAGGCCCACACTAGGCCGAAACGTACATCTGGGGTTTTGATGTTTCTCTCGTTCAGAGAGGGATTGCCCTGGTATTTCGGGGCTGGACTGTACTGTTAAGTCAGGATCAGACTGATATGGTACAGGAAAGTTCTTCTCTGTGAAAGGCACATGTTGAGAAAAAGGAGGCTGCTTCTTGGGTGGTGACTAGCCATAGAACAGGTTATTATGCTATTGTTCATTCCCAGGTTGAGCACCTCTCTCTTTTTATTTATGCAAATTATGAATCTTAGGGAAGTCTCCCTAAGTGTGATGCGGGAATCCAGATGTGGACCCGTTGCTCAGTGTGCCTAGGGGAATATGGCTGCACTTCACTGGTGAGGCCCACACTAGGCCAAAACGTACATCTGGGGTTTTGCTGTTTCTCTCGTTCAGAGAGGGATTGTCTGGTATTTCGGGGATGGATTGTACTATTAAGTCAGGATCAGACTGATATGATACAGGACAGTTCTTCTCTGTGAAAGGCACATGTTGAGCAAAGGGAGGCTTCTTCTTGGGTTTTAACTAGCCATAGAACAGGCTATTATGCAATTAATCGTTCCCAGGTTGAGCGCTTCTCTCTTTTTATTTATTTAAACTATGACTCTTAGGGAAGTCTCCTTAAGTGTGATGCAGGAATCCAGACGTGGACCTGTTGCTCAATGTTCCTAGAGGGATATGGCTGCACCTCACTGACGAGGTCCACACTAGGTCAAAATGTACGTCTGGGGATTTGCTGTTTCTCTTGTTCAGAGAGAGATTGCCTGGTATTTCGAGGCTGGAATGCACTGTTAAGTCATGATCAGACTGATATGCTACAGGAAATGTTTTCTCTGTGAAAGGCACATGTTGAGCAAAAGGAGGCTGCTTCTTGGTTGTCAACTAGCCATAGAACAGGCTACTATGCTATTGTCCGTTCCCAGGTTGAGCGCTTCTCTCTTTTTATTCATACTTTGTTTGTGTTTGCAACCTATGTACAAAATTTCTAATGAGAAGAATGATGGCTTATTTATATCTTACCCAAATATCTCTCCAAGGCCTAGTCTGAGAAGCCAATGGTTTTGAAAGAATTTTGAATGGCCTTAAATTTGAAAATTCCAAAACTTTGCCTAACTGATCTAATGGATTGGAATATAAAATCATGGGAGTTAATTACAATCTATTTGCTAAATTCCTTTTTTAGGTTTTCACTCCAAAAAGCGTTCACTAAAGACACTAAATTAAGTCTTGAACTTTATGTTTGCACATCTTTGCAAGTATTCTAAGACAACTTATAATAATTCACATGTGCAAGACTCTCTGAAATGGCCACAGACTACATTTTAGAGGTTTATTTGCATACATGGGGGCTGATTTATCAAGGGCCAAATGGCCCCTGATGCCCCTGTTTCTGCGTGAGCCTTTAGGCTCGCCGGATACAGCAGTTAAGAAGCAGCGGTCTTAAGACCACTGCTCCTTAACTGGTCCACTGCCTCTGAGGCTGCGGACATTAGTCCGCCCGATCTCATACGATCGGGCTGATTGACACCCCTGCTAGCGAATCTGCAGGGGGCGGCATTGCACAAGCATTTCATGCTGTCGGCTTTCAGCGATGTCTGTCGGACATGATCCGCTGAGCAGATCATGTCGGACAGACATTTGATAAATTAGCCCCAAGGTCTAGATCACAACATGTAGAGTATATGTATTGAATACTTGACATTCCATACAGCTAAGGAGATCTTAAGGAAAAGTGAGATCATGACCCCGACATCTACAAATGGTGTTTAACAATCTCTTTCTGTTAAAAATAATAAATACAAATCCCTGCCCACTGTTATTATTAAGATTTGTTGGCAACACCTATTCCCGTGCACATTATTATATTTTCTTGTTCAATTTTTGTAATCATTATTTACTGAAGTAGTTGTGCTGTCACATTTTTTACACTTTTGTACTCATTCTGTTAATGTTTGTTTTTAATTCACACTCACGTTGTTTTGATTGTAACTTTATAAACAGACTTTCATAGAGGATCACTCCTTAGTGGCTGGGATTTCAAACTAGATTGTGCCTTCATGACCACAAAGGCAAGACACTAACAAAAATTCAGTTTCCAGTTTTTGCAGCTGCATTACTAAAAACATGATCACAAAGCTGTGATCACATTTGAAAGGCAGGTCCCAAAGGCACTATCCTGTTTGCATGAAATGTTTGTGGCTTCAATATAGCAATAGAGCAGTTTCATGGTTTACTGTGTGAGAACTGTTAAAATCCCATTTTAGAAGAGGACATAAGCTGCGCCCACATCATTCTAATAGAAACCAGTAGTGTTCATCTTAATTTTAGATGTACTTCTATCCAAACCAGAAAACGGTTCTATTTAAATCAAAATTTGAAAATATAAAAAAGTGTCAAAATAATCATTGGGCAAAAATGCCCAGTACACTCATCATGCCTATATAAAAATTGCCTTGATATTGTTAACCAGTTATTAGAATGAATTTGGAGTACAATAGGTTAATCTCACACGTAATTTAGTATATCCCTTACATACTGAACAAAGGAGTTGATTGAAAAGAACTTTAATAGAACCTTAAGGGGTGTGAAAAGAACATTGTATATGCTAGTTTCTGTTTGATTCACAGTTTCCATCCAGATATAAAACACAATATTTTTCTTTTATGATTCAAATTTAACATACAATTTTAAACAACTTTCCAATTAACTTCTATTATCAAATTTTCTTTCTTTTCTTGCTATCCTTTGTTGAAAACCAATAAGGTAAATTCAGGAGTGTGCACATGTTTTTCCTGTTATGTAGTGTTCCAGACATGTGCACGTTACATATCTAGATATCTCTCCAACAAAGAATAACATGAAAACAAAGCAAATTTCATCATCATAATCCAATAGTTCACAAAGAGGCCCATCTAAAATACTATCAAAACAGTGTAAATATTATTATGTATGATGTATTCTTTGTAAGCTGATCCTCTTTGAAAACTGGTACCAGAATCACAAGTCCTGAGACGTGGTATTACAAGTGTTCATATAAAATCGATAAATTCAGCTTCCAGAATTACCTCTAGATTTGAATAATTTTATTTTATTATGGTGACATTTGGGAGAGTCTTGTACATAATTTTGGTAAAGTTGACAACTTGTTTAACCCTGTAAATATTTTTTTAATAAAGTAACAGAATCACCATGCTGTGGTAATGGAATCACTCATTCAATATCAGTAGTCTAAATAATTATATTGATTATAAATAGGTAGAATTTATTTACTTCTGCTTTACATTCAGCTAGATTACGAGTTTTTGTCGGTAATGGTGTGCGGTGCTAACGCTCCTTTTTTTCTCACCGCTCACTTAAGACAACGCTGGTATTACGAGTTTTCTGCAAGCCGGCGTTAGCCTCAGAAAAGTGAGCGTTGAGCAAAATTTAGCTCCACCTCTCACCTCAATACCAGCGTTGCTTACATTAGCGGTAAGCTGGCAAAACGTGCTCATGCACGATTTCCCCATAGGAAACAATGGGGCTGAGCTGGCTGAAAAAAAACCTAACACCTGCAATAAAGCAGCGTTCAGCTCCTAACGCAGCCCCATTGTTTCCTATGGGGAAATAAAAGTTATGTCTACACCTAACACCCTAATATGAACCCCGAGTCTAAACACCCCTAATCTTACACTTATTAACCCCTAATCTGCCGCCCCCGACATCGTCACCACCTACATTATATTATTAACCCCTAATCTGCCGCTCCGGACACCGCGGCCACCTACATTATACTTATGAACCCCTAATCTGATGCCCCCAACATCGCCAAACCCTACATTTTATTTATTAACCCCTAATCTGCCCCCCCCAACGTCGCTGCAACTATATTAAATTTATTAACCCCTAATCTGCCGCCGCCAACATCGCTGCCACTATAATAAATGTATTAACCCCTAAACCTAAGTCTAACCCTAAGTCTAACACCCCCCTAACTTAAATATAATTTAAATACATCTAAATAAATTTACTATAATTAACTAAATTATTCCAATTTAAAACTAAATACTTACCTGTAAAATAAACCCTAAGCTAACTACAATATAACTAATAGTTACATTGTAGCCATCTTAGGGTTTATTTTTATTTTACAGGCAAGTTTGTATTTATTTTAACTAGGTAGAATAGTTATTAAATAGTTATTAACTATTTAATAACTACCTAGTTAAAATAAGTACAAATTTACCTGTAAAATAAACCCTAACCTAAGTTACAATTACACCTAACACTACACTATAATTAAATTAAAGGGACATTAAACCCAATATTTTTCTTTCATGATTCAGATAGAGAATACAATTTTAAACAACTTTCTAATTTACTTCTATTATCTAATTTGCTTAATTCTCTTGATATTCTTTCCTGAAAAACATATCTAGATAGGCTCAGTAGCTGCTAATTGGTAGCTGCACATAAATGCCTCATGTGATTGGCTGACCCATGTGCATTGCTATTTCTTCAACAAAGGATATCTAAACGAAGAAGCAAATTAGATAATAGAAGTAAATTGTAATGTTGTTTAAAAATGTATTCTCTGTCTGAATCATGAAAGAAAAATGTTGTGTTTAATGTTCCTTTAATTACCTAAACTAACTACAATTAATTACAATTAAATTAAATAAACTAAATTACGGAAAAAAAAAACACTAAATTACAGAAAATAAAAAAGAAATTACAAATTTTTAAACTAATTACACCTAATCTAATCCCCCTAAGAACATAAAAAAGCCTCCAAAATAAAAAAATCCCTACCCTATACTAAATTACAAATAGCCCTTAAAATGGCCTTTTGCGGGGCATTGCCCCAAAGTAATCAGCTCCTTTACCTGTAAAAAAAAATTAAAATACCCCCCAACATTAAAACCCACCACCCACACACCCAACCCTACTCTAAAACCCACCCAATCCCCCCTTAATAAAACCTAACACTAACCCCTTGAAGATCACCCTACCTTGAGATGTCTTCACCCAGCCGGGCACAAGTGGACCTCCAGAGGGGCAGAAGTCTTCATCCGATCCGGCCAGAAGAGGACATCCAGACCGGCGTCCCTTCATCCAAGATGGCTTCCCTTCAATTCCGATTGGCTAATAGAATCCTATCAGCCAATTGGAATTAAGGTAGGAAAATTGAAGTTCAATCCTATTGGCTGATCCAATCAGCCAATAGGATTGAGCTTGCATTCTATTGGCTGTTCCAATCAATAGGAACAATAGGATTTTTCCTACCTTAATTCCGATTGGCTGATAGGATTCTATCAGCCTATCAGAATTGAAGGGACGTCATCTTGGATGATGTCACTTAAAGGAAGCTTCATTCTTCAGTCGCCGTCAGATGGAAGAGGATGCTCCGCGTTGGATGTCTTCACGATGGACCCGCTCTGCTCTAGATGGAAGAAGATAGAAGATTCGCCTGGATGAAGACTTCTGCCGGTCTGGATGTCCTCTTCTGGCCGGATCGGATGAAGACTTCTGCCCCTCTGGAGGTCCACTTGTGCCCGGCTGGGTGAAGACGTCTCAAGGTTTTACAGGTAAAAGATCTGATTACTTTGGGGCAATGCCCTGCAAAAGGCCCTTTTAAGGGCTATTTGTAATTTAGTATAGGGTAGGGAATTTTTTTATTTTGGGGTCTTTTTTATTTTATTAGGGGGATTAGATTAGGTGTAATTAGTTTAAAAATTTGTAATTTCTTTTTTATTTTCTGTAATATAGTGGGGGTTTTTTTCCGTAATTTAGTTTATTTAATTTAATTGTAATTAATTGTAGTTAGTTTAGGTAATTAATTTAATTATAGTGTAGAATATCAAGAGAATTAAGCAAATTAGATAACAGAAGTAAATTAGAAAGTTGTTTAAAATTGTATTGTCTATCTGAATCATGAAAGAAAAATATTGGGTTTAATGTACCTTTAATTTAATTATAGTGTAGTGTTAGGTGTAATTGTAACTTAGGTTAGGGTTGATTTTACAGGTAAATTTGTACTTATTTTAACTTGGTAGTTATTAAATAGTTAATAACTATTTAATAACTATTGTACCTAGTTAAATAAATACAAATTTGCCTGTAAAATAAAAATAATCCCTAAAATGGTTACAATCTAACTATTAGTTATATTGTAGCTATCTTACGGCTAGATTTAGAGTTTTGTCGGTAAGGACCCGTGTAGCTAACGCCGGCTTTTTTCTGGCCGCACCATAAAAATAACTCTGGTATTGAGAGTCCACATAAAGGCTGCGTTAGGCTCCAAAAAAGGAGCGTAGAGCATATTTAACGCAGCTTCAACTCTCGATACCAGAGTTGCTTACGGATGCGGCCAGCCTCAAAAACATGCTCATGCACGATTCCCCCATAGGAAACAATGGGGCTGTTTGAGCTGAAAAAAAACCTAACACCTGCAAAAAAGCCGCGTTCAGCTCCTAACGCAGCCCCATTGTTTGCTATGCGTAAACACTTCCTACGTCTGCACCTAACACCCTAACATGTACCCCGAGTCTAAACACCCCTAGCCTTACACTTATTAACCCCTAATCTGCTGACCCGGCTATCACTGACCCCTGCATATTATTTTTAACCCCTAATCTGCCGCTCCGTAAACCGCCGCTACTTACATTATCCTTATGTACCCCTAATCTGCTGCCCCTAACACCGTCGACCCCTATATTATATTTATTAACCTCTAATCTGCCCCCCACAACGTCGCCTCCACCTGCCTACACTTATTAACCCCTAATCTGCCGAGCGGACCGCACCGCTATCATAATAAAGTTATTAACCCCCAATCCGCCTCACTAACCCTATAATAAATAGTATTAACCCCTAATCTGCCCTCCCTAACATCGCCGACACCTAACTTCAAACATTAACCCCTAATCTGCCGACCGGAGCTCACCGCTATTCTAATAAATTTTTAAACCCCTAAAGCTAATTCTAACCCTAACCCTAACACCCCCCTAAATTAAATATAATTTAAATCTAACGAAATAAATTAACTCTTATTAAATAACTTATTCCTATTTAAAGCTAAATACTTACCTGTAAAATAAATCCTAATATATCTACAATATAAATTAAAATTACATTGTAGCTATTTTAGGATTAATATTTATTTTACAGGCAACTTTGTAATTATTTTAACCAGGTACAATAGCTATTAAATAGTTAAGAACTATTTAATAGTTACCTAGTTAAAATAATAAAATAAATCCTAACCTAAGTTACAATTAAACCTAACACTAGCCTATCATTAAATTAATTAAATAAAATATCTACAATTACCTACAATTAAACCTAACGCTACACTATCAATACATTAATTAAATACAATATCTACAAATAACTACAATGAAATAAACTAACTAAAGTACAAAAAATAAAAAAGAACTAAGTTACAAAAAATAAAAAAAATATTTACAAACATAAGAAAAATCTTACAACAATTTTAAACTAATTACACCTACTCTAAGCCCCCTAATAAAATAACAAAGCCCCCCAAAATAAAAAAATGCCCTACCCTATTCTAAATTACTAAAGTTCAAAGCTCTTTTACCTTACCAGCCCTGAACAGGGCCCTTTGCGGGGCATGCCCCAAGAAGTTCAGCTCTTTTGCCTGTAAAAAAAAACATACAATACCCCCCCCCCAACATTACAACCCACCACCCACATACCCCTAATCTAACCCAAACCCCCCTTAAATAAACCTAACACTAAGCCCCTGAAGATCTTCCTACCTTGTCTTCACCCTGCCAGGTTCACCGATCGGTCCAGAAGAGCTCCATCGATGTCCTGATCCAAGCCCAAACGGGGGGATGAAGATGTCCATGATCCGGTCGAAGTCTTCATCCAAGCGGGGCAGAAGAGGTCTTCCATCCGATTGACGTCTTCATCCAGGCGGCATCTTCTATCGTCATCCATCCGGAGCGAAGCGGCAGCATCCTGAAGACCTCCGACGCGGAACATCCATCCTACCCGACGACTGAACGACGAATGACGGTTCCTTTAAATGACGTCATCCAAGATGGCGTCCCTCGAATTCCGATTGGCTGATAGGATTCTATCAGCCAATCGGAATTAAGGTAGGAATATTCTGATTGGCTGATGGAATCAGCCAATCAGAATCAAGTTCAATCCTATTGGCTGATCCAATCAGCCAATCAGATTGAGCTCGCATTCTATTGGCTGTTCCATTCAGCCAATAGAATGCGAGCTCAATCTGATTGGCTGATTGGATCAGCCAATCGGATTGAACTTGATTCTGATTGGCTGATTCCATCAGCCAATCAGAATATTCCTACCTTAATTCCGATTGGCTGATAGAATCCTATCAGCCAATCGGAATTCGAGGGACGCCATCTTGGATGACGTCATTTAAAGGAACCGTCATTCGTCGTTCAGTCGTCGGGCAGGATGGATGTTCCGCGTCGGAGGTCTTCAGGATGCTGCCGCTTCGCTCCGGATGGATGACGATAGAAGATGCCGCCTGGATGAAGACTTCAATCGGATGGAAGACCTCTTCTGCCCCGCTTGGATGAAGACTTCGACCGGATCATGGACATCTTCAGCCCCCCGCTTGGGCTTGGATCAGGACATCGGAGGAGCTCTTCTGGACCGATCGGTGAACCTGGCAGGGTGAAAACAAGGTAGGAAGATCTTCAGGGGCTTAGTGTTAGGTTTATTTAAGGGGGGTTTGGGTTAGATTAGGGGTATGTGGGTGGTGGGTTGTAATGTTGGGGGGAAGGTATTGTATGTTTTTTTTTTACAGGCAAAAGAGCTGAACTTCTTGGGGCCTGCCCCGCAAAGGGCCCTGTTCAGGGCTGGTAAGGTAAAAGAGCTTTGAACTTTAGTAATTTAGAATAGGGTAGGGCATTTTTTTATTTTGGGGGGCTTTGTTATTTTATTAGGGGGCTTAGAGTAGGTGTAATTAGTTTAAAATTGTTGTAAGATTTTTCTTATGTTTGTAAATATTTTTTTATTTTTTGTAACTTAGTTCTTTTTTATTTTTTGTACTTTAGTTAGTTTATTTCATTGTAGTTATTTGTAGATATTGTATTTAATTAATATATTGATAGTGTAGTGTTAGGTTTAATTGTAGGTAATTGTAGATATTTTATTTAATTAATTTAATGATAGTCTAGTGTTAGGTTTAATTGTAACTTAGGTTAGGATTTATTTTACAGGTAATTTTGTAATTATTTTAACTAGGTAACTATTAAATAGTTATTAACTATTTAATAGCTATTGTACCTGGTTAAAATAATTACAAAGTTGCCTGTAAAATAAATATTAATCCTAAAATAGCTACAATGTAATTATAATTTATATTGTAGCTATATTAGGATTTATTTTACAGGTAAGTATTTAGCTTTAAATAGGAATAATTTATTTAATAAGAGTTAATTAATTTCGTTAGATTAAAATTATATTTAATTTAGGGGGGTGTTAGTGTTAGGGTTAGACTTAGCTTTAGGGGTTAATACATTTATTAGAATAGCGGTGAGCTCCGGTCGGCAGATTAGGGGTTAATAATTGAAGTTAGGTGTCGGCGATGTTAGGGAGGGCAGATTAGGGGTTAATACTATTTATTATAGGGTTAGCGTGGCGGATTAGGGGTTAATAACTTTATTATAGTAGCGGTGCGGTCCGCTCGGCAGATTAGGGGTTAATAAGTGTAGGCAGGTGGAGGCGACGTTGAGGGGGGCAGATTAGGGGTTAATAAATATAATATAGGGGTCGGCGGTGTTAGGGGCAGCAGATTAGGGGTATATAGCTATAATGTAGGTGGCGGCGCTTTGCGGTCGACAGATTAGGGGTTAATTATTGTAGGTAGCTGGCGGCGACGTTGTGGGGGGCAGATTAGAGGTTAATAAATATAATACAGGGGTCGGCGGTGTTAGGGGCAGCAGATTAGGGGTACATAAGTATAACGAAGGTGCCGGTCGGCAGATTAGGGGTTTAAAAAATGTAATCGAGTGGCGGCGATGTGGGGGGACCTCGGTTTAGGGGTACATAGGTAGTTTATGGGTGTTAGTGTACTTTAGAGTACAGTAGTTAAGAGCTTTATGAACCGGCGTTAGCCCAAAAAGCTCTTAACTACTGACTTTTTTCTGCGGCTGGAGTTTTGTCATTAGATTTCTAACGCTCACTTCAGACACGACTCTAAAAGATAGGATACGCAATTGACGTAAGGGGATCTGCGGTATGGAAAAGTCACGCCTGAAAAGTGAGCGTTAGACCCTTTTTTGAGTGACTCCAAATACCGGAGTTAGCCTAAAACCAGCGTTAGGAGCCTCTAACGCTGGTTTTCACGGCTACCGCCAAACTCCAAATCTAGGCCTTAGGGTTTATTTTACAGGTAAGTATTTAGTTTTAAATAGGAATAATTTAATTAATTGTAGTAATCTTATTTATATTTTTTAAAATTATATTTAAGTTAGGGGGGTGTTAGTGTTAGGGTTTGATTTAGATTTAGGGGTTAATACATTTAATATATTAGCAGCGACGTTTGGGGCGGCAGATTAGGGGTTAATAAATGAAGATAGGTGTCGGCGATGTTAGGGCCGGCAGATTAGGGGTTAATAAAATGTAACTAGTGTTTGCGAGGCGGGAGTGCGGCGGTTTAGGGGTTAATATATTTATTAAAGTGGCGGCGATGTACGGTGGGCAGATTAGGGGTGAAACATTTTAGTTAAGTGTTTGCGTTGTGGGGTGGGGCGTCGGTTTAGGGGTTAATAGGTAGTTTATGGGTGTTAGTG